>NC_083609.1:53508695-53815543 GCF_029168945.1 Cannabis sativa | reverse complement strand
AAATACTATTAGCTAAAATAATACACAATTATTGAGGCATTTATACCGAAATCATAAAAATAAAGCCATCAAATCATGAAAACACCCTGCCATTCTAGTTTCAAGTTTCTTTTTTTTTGCTGATTTGTTTTTTTTTTTGGTTATCTCCTCTGTTGTCTTTTTGTTTATTATATATATATATATATATATATTTTCTTTCCTATTAATCTTTCTAAAAAAAATATTAGTTTCACTAAATAAAAAAATACCAATTATTTTATTTTAGCTCATACTATTACAATTTATTTTTCGAGACAATTATTTTAATATGTGAAAAATATAAATATTTGCTATCACAAAAAATAATGATCCAAATAAAAAGTATAATTTGTTTTATATATATTCATATATTTGAGCATTAACATTAGGCACCAGTAACTGTAGTACTAATACCACCATGAGGTAACTTTTTTTATTAATGATTAGTGATATTTCACAAAAATTATTAAATTAAAATCTTTAAGGCCCAATTTTTAATTGCAATAACATATCACACCTTATACGTAATAGTTAGACATCACTACCATTTCCTTTTATATTATGTTAACTAAAGAATAATTAAACTGTTAATTTAAGTAAAAATTAATTAATTATACCAACTAACTTCACAAAATATTATATTTTATTATTATTATTTTCATATTTAAAAGTAACCATGTATTGTTGTTTAAGATAGCTTCACATTCTTTCAGTAACTTTTGTTACCTTTAAACATGTGTGATAAAATTACAGAGTTAGGATAAAGTACACTTAATATCAAAATTAATAAAGTCAATTTTTTTAATATTAACGATTCTAATATTAAGATACTATTTGGTTTCTTTATAAGTTTTTTTAAGAATTTATCAGAACTGTTTCAATAATATAAACTCATTTAAAATACTATTATGTAACTTTTAAATATCAAATTAGAAAAAAAAAATTGTAATCTATTAAAGTTCGTTAAATTTTATAGTTTGATTACTTTTTTGTTAACAAAATATAAAATAAACTAAAAGTTTACTTTTTATTTCAATCATTTTTCTAAATTCAGCAAAGAAATATATGATTTTCATATATTAAAATGATCATCTTAAGAAAGTAGGTCGTGATGATATTGAGCTCAACCAACTAACGATGTGATGTAAAAAAAAAGAGATAAGTGGATATACTTTTATAAAAATTTATTGAAATTGCTATATAAAAGAAGTGTATGTAAATTACAATATAAAGGTTACTCTTTTTTTTTAGACATTTACTAAAATTGTTCTATAAAATAAACTTATGTAAAATATAATCTAATAAATAATAAAATACTTCTTGGTAATCTAAGAAATTAGTTGGTACTAGGGGTGTTCATCCGATCCAATCCGCACTTTTTTGGTCAAACAACATCCAATCCGCACTAAGTGCGGATTTCATATTTTGGATCCAATCCGATCCGCATAAGAGTTTAAATCCAATCCAATCCAATCAGCAATAGTGCGGATTGGATCGGTTATTTTGGATCGGTTACTTTTTTAATAATAAATTATTTAATATTTCATAGAAAAAAAAATTAAAAAAAGACTATTGTTTCTTAATCTCCAATACTAATCTATTTCTATCTCTATTTATATACAAATTAAAGTAATATACATATATATTAATATATATATACTTATCTTTAGATTTACACTAAAATATATATGTATCTAATTACTAAAATAAATAAGCTAGTATATATATATTTAAACTTTATGTGTATGTGTCTATGTGAATAAGAATTATTTTTCTTGTATTTTTTATTACAAAATAAATAAAATGCACCAACTCAATATATTACTAAAAAAGATTAAGAAATTAGAAGTTTATGTTTTTTTTTTTTAATTAATATATATTACATATTATAATTTTTTAAAAATATATATTTAAGTGCGGATTGGATTGGATCGGTTACTTTTTGAGGTCAAACAACATCCAATCCGCACAAGTGCGGATTTTAGATTTTTCAATCCAATCCAATCCGCACAAGTGCGGATATCCGCATTTTGCGGATTGGATTGGATTGGATCGTGCGGATTGGATTGGATCGGATACTTTGTGAACACCCCTAGTTGGTACATTGAATTTTGTTTAAGTGAAAAATTTGGTAGTATATCTTGTTTTCTTATAAGTTATTTTAAAAATTTGTAAAATTTTTTTTATAAAATTAGAATATGATTTAGTAACTTTTAAATATGAAATAATTATAAAAAAAAAAAATAGTAACGTATTAAATTATAATTGGCATTTAAATTTTGTTGTATTTGAAAATTTATTTTTTCTTCAATAAACTAAGTAGAAAAGAAATTAAAATGTTACTTTTGATTTTGGTCATTTTGTATGATAGCAGTAAAAGAAAAAATATGTGATTCTCATTAAAATGGTAGATAATAATATTTTAACTTAAATAATTATTAGTGTGACTAGAAAAAAAAAACTTTTTAAACTTTTTTTTTTTTAAGAAAAAAGAGAAATCAAAAAAGAAGAAATTTTTACATCAAAAATACAAAATGGCTTTTTTATTACATATATACTCCTACACGGCAGCTGTTACTTTTGTACACTTTAAGTTTTTTTATTTACAATTTTACTACTTACACACACTATACACATAATGTGACTCTTTAAAGCAAGTGAGGTGACTACACACGTCAGCTGATTGACGCCTATCAATCCATGCTTTCCCTATCTTTTTTTCCTTTTTTTTTATTATTTTTCAGTTTTTTTTTTTTTTTAAAAAAAAAAAAAAATTCTCCATAACTGATATACTTTCCTAACCACAATCAAAACCCATTTTTTCACTACCCAATTTTCTGTCATTTTCTTTTCTAACTTCCATTAACCGATTTTCCATAACTATTTGTCATCTGTTTTCTTTGGTCTTAACTTATATATATTCATGGCTATTACTTGTTCTTCATCGTCCCTTTCTCCATTGGCCAAAAAAATTTGAAAATGAGTGTTAAATCTGTAGCAAATAAGTCCAAAGGAAAATACCCAGTTGTAGAAGATGATGACTCCGACTTTGCTCTGCCTGTATTGAAACGGGGGTCGTGGACCTGCGAAGAAGAAATTTCAAGTTTATATTTCTTAGAAAATTTCCCCAACTTCTGAGAATAGGAAAAGGAAGGTTGAAGTTGATCATGGCTAAAGACGTTTCTGGGAAAAAAGCTAATGTTGGTGCTGATGTTCGAACCGAGGTTTGTTTTCGGTTTCTTTTTGGTTTTCCCCCATTTTTGAAATTTCACACCTTCTGTATGTATTTTTTTTTAATATGTTTTTTATCTAGTTGTTTCCTGTCCATTTTTATATCATCAATGGGTAACAATGAGATTTATCATGGATGTTGATGTTCAAAGAGTTTTTCCTGTATTTTAGTTTGTATACAGTTGTTTTGTAGTTTTATTATAGTTTTGCTACTTGCATATGTTATTTCATTATAAAATTAATATGCAACTATTTGCACAAAACTTACTATGTATAACTACTATTTCTTAGTCCCCATCAAGTTAAATTTTTGCATAATATATAAACTACCATAAAACGATAATGCAACTATAATGCAACCAAAACAAAAAATAAACAGACTTATACATAACTGGTTGTACCTTAATTCGATTTTACTCTTCTTATTTTATTTTTTAAAAAATATATTTATATTGGAAACCAGTAATCTATCAAAATGTAACTGTATATAACGTAGATGTATTATTCATGAGGTTTTTTTAAAATTTTTCACATCATACATTGTTTTGGATTTGGTGGGAGCTCCAGTTCTGTTTGTTACAGATCTACATTTCATGAATCTGGATTTTGATATTAGGGGGAGTTGTTTTGATCGAATAAAACAGAAAACAAATGTGTAATTTCAGTTTCTTCACAGTTTTTATGATTTTTTTTCGTCATTTTCAGTTTAGATCATTGCAGGTCTTCTTTTCCAGTTGATTTCGCCAGAATTAATAGTTGTATTTTCCTCGTTTTGGTTTCATTTTGGTTGTTTTGCGATTTTGAAACGAGCGCGTATTTTCATCTTCACGGTTCGCTCTGTACAGCTGAAGACTTAGTGCATGTGGTACTTTTATAAATATTTGTATGTGGACTGTATAAATGTTTAATGGGCCGGCCCAAAGTATTTTTGTAATTTTTTTTCTTTTTTTGTATTTTTCTTTTTTTTTTCCCAAAAAAGAATAGAGAAAGTTTTTATAATATTAAAATAAATCATTAATATTGGTGTGTTTCATATATAATAAATAAAAAAAAGTGTAAAAAAACAAATGGAAAGAAAAAAAAAAGTCAAGCTACACCTATTTGTATTAATGTGCTGTTTAATTTTGGCGTGTATACACGTATTCCAAAATAATTGAAATGGGAAAGTATTATGATTGAAATATAAAGAAAAGTGGTAATCGTGAGATTAATATCAAAAATTTGTTGTACAGCATAAATTTCTCTTAATCCTTTGTATTTTGTTTTTATACTTCTTTATTTCATTTGGGTAATTTTTATAATCTTGAGCATGAACTAATTTTCTTGTAGTTAGAACTTTTAATGAATCTTGGATTGTGAATTTTATTAATGTTTTATAAATGTTTTTGGTAATAAGTTTTGTTCATTCAAGAATGTTTAATATTTGTCTACCTACTTTTGCTTGATCATCAATTGTAAGTTGTTAGCTAATCTTGATTTTTTTTAAAAAAATAAGATTAGTAGAATTACTTGAATGATCCACACCTTGGAAAAGTGTGATGTGTAGATGGTATAAAAATATTTTATTTACCTTGTATGACTCAAGAAAAATTGATGCTTAATTTGTATTCTCTAAATGGTCAAATAACTCATACATCAGATGTGCTACTCTAAAGTTATTTTAAAGAATAGTATTGTAGCTTCTCTAAATGTAGCTAGAACTATTCATTGAGTTATATTTATTTTATTATTAATTTACTCTCTCACTCCTCTCTCATACCATCTCTTTATTTATTTTAATGATTTTTTTCCTATAATTTTTTATAAATGTGTATTGAAAATAATAATACTTAAATGATATGAAGATAAAAATAAAGAAGCTGATGTATGATGTAAAGTAAAAGTTTGAGGTAAAATAAAAAAAAAAGTAAAGTTTTAGTAAAGTATTATAAAAGATAGAGTAGAGAAGCTGTTAGGAGTGTTCTTATCACTTTATTTAATTTTAGCACACAATTCTAGTAAAAGTTAATTGCCAAATTTTTTACTTTCCCCCGAACTTTTTCATTTTTCTCATTCTCATTTCACCTAAATAATAATTAATTTTAGTTTAAACTAATTTGTTTTATTCAATTCATAATCAACTATAAATTGCACCAAAAATAGATCAAAGCAAAATAATATAGGGAATTTCACTTATTAAGTAAAATAATATGAAAAAATTCACAATATAACTGAATTTTTTGACAAATTGAAAACAGAAAAATGCCTATTCAATACCAAGTTTTAAGTGATACAAATAAACAAACACTGTCAAACAACACAGCAAATGGTATTATTCCTTAAACCCCAACCAAAATTCGATTAGTTAGTTAGTTTTTAACTAACTTAACTGTCAAAAAGGACAGCAAGTATTATTAGGTAATTTAGCCTATATAAAGAGAACTACTCCTCTCATTTCATAAGAGAATAGAAACAGAAAAATAAGTGCAAGAACAAGAAAGACACAACACAATAGAGAGAGAAGTTTGAGTGAGAAATGGAGAGAGATATCTGAGAGAGAGGGCTGGGATTGGGAAATTGTATTGAGCAACATTGAAGATTATGTTCGCTCGAGTTAGTAAGTTAATGAGTATTGAGAGATTACACCATAAATGATATTTCCTTATAAAAATGACCTTACAATTAAAAAAAACAAAATTAATTCAAAGCAATCCAATCAACCGCCCAAACAAAATCCAACGACCCATATTAATCCTACTCCTAATAGAATGTAAATTTCAATTATTTTAAATAGCTGTTTGAGTCATTGAGTCCTTAATATTGTTTTTTCATCTCACCTCTCTCTCTCTCTTTCCTAAGCTAATTGAATACATTTGATAACCCTAATTTCGAAACTTTTAAAGCTCAAATTGTTCTTAAACTTTGTTAATTACCCAAAATTAATCATTTCTTTGAGTGATTAATTATGACTTCTCCACAAGTAATTGGTGATCCTCGTTACCATATATCACCCTATAGATATAGTTATACTACTCAACCTAACACAATAGAAGAAGAGCCACATAGTACTCGTTTCTTTACCATTAACTTAAATGCCAAGTTCATTCTTGCTCCACACCCATCTATTATGGAAGTTGAAGATGAAGAATCTTTATTCGACAATGACGAGGGAAATCCAACTGCTTTTTTAGAAAATATTGGATGGATTTCGTACGAGACATTGATGAAGAGCGACGTTACTGAAACCATAGTTAACGTTCAAGGCATGCTTGCTGAGGTCTATCTTCCTTCTCTCTCTTTTATTGCCGATGGCATTATTGATTGATGTAAAAAAATGATAAACAACAACGATTATGATCATAATTTGAATGAAGAAGTCGGTGTTAATATTTCCGTTGAAGTTTTTGTTGATGAACTACCTCAACTTGATGATGACGACGACGACGATGATGACGACTTTGATATGAATAATATTCCTATTCGCTTTGTGGCGGCAAGTGAAGAGTCAATCGAGAAATTAGAAAAATTTGGGTTAAAGATAATCCAATTTTTCGTTCGATTTGTTTTGAGGATGTTTCGGTTGGTTTGGAAGCTGCTAAGTTACCATGCACTCACGCGTATCATGAAGAATGTGTTGTAGAGTGGCTACAAGTTAGTAAATTTTGTCCAAATTGTAGAGTCGAGATAGTTTAATAATCATGTACTTAACAAATTTTTACTCATATATATAAGCTATACTTGGAACATTTTAATTATTATATTATAAAGTTGTGTATTATATAAATATCTTGAAGGAATTCATTAATAAAATTTTATGATCCGTTTTGTTTAGTGAGTATATTATTATTTTTGATTTTGGTGGCTGCTTCAAAAACTAACGATATTAATGATTCTATAGCATTATGTTTAATGTAGTTGTTTTTTCTTGTAACATCATATGAGAAGAAATCCAATTTAAGTAACTATTCAATTCTTATTATGTTATGAATATTTTAATAATTAGTTAATGGATGGAAAATATAGGCTTTGTTCGGTAACAAAATGAAAACAAAATTTAAACTATTCAATTCTTACTACTTTTTCTTTTTAATTAAAATATGAAAACAAAATGAAGAAATGGACATTTAGTATCCTATTTTTTATTTTATCTTTTAATATTAAAGTTTATTATTTACTTCTCTTGAAATACTAAAAGATATCCGAATACTAATTACTCCATTGTATTCTTGTAGTATGCATGAAATATATATAGAAATTTTTTATTATAGGACCTACTAAAAAGACCCCATGATGAGTGTAAATCTTTAATTAGTTCTATTTTCAGTATTAAATTTTATTTTGTTAAACGATCTACTAACAGTGTTGTTTATTGTCTTGCTCGTGGTGTTTGGATGAGCTTTTAAAAACTCTTAAAAGCTTTAAGGTTCAGTCTTTTATAACTACACATTAAATAATTTTTAAAAAAAGTAGAAGTTAAGAATTGATGCCTTAACTTCTTAGCTTAAAGTAACACCTTTTACTACTATACCAAACAACATTTGTTATATTTTCTTCTTATTTAATATTTATGTATACTAACAATTTTTTTTTTTCACAATTTTGAGGCCCTGAGCGTTTGGGGGCTTGAGGCGCACGCCTGGCTCACCTACCCTTAAGGTCGGCCCTATTTTCCTTCAAACTCTACAATATTTATAGGCATACTAAATAACATTTATGGTGTTGATCTAATTATGTGTGCTATTACCACAAATTATTTTTCAAATAATAAGGTTACAAGCTTCTCTTGTCATATTGATATTGTTAGGAAATATAAAAGACAGTGTCACAAGATAAGTTATTTATTAACAAACATTACTATAAAATTATGTGATATTATTGTTCATTAACACAAATAAGGTTTCAAACAAAAAAAAAACATGATGAGAAAACTAAGAGTACATAAAGTTGCAGGTTTTCAATCTTTGACATGCATTGTGTTATTGAGAATAATCTAGCTAATATAGACATGGATACTCTAGCTCGGTTTGCTTTATCGTTACATATGAATATAATCAATAAACAAGCCTAGATCTATGTCGACATTAATTCCACATATGAATCCAAATTTTAAATCTTTTTCCCCTCAACAAAATACTTAACAAATGAGAACATATATATCATGCTATCTCTACACACAAATAATAAATAAAAAAAAAAAAAAAGGAAAACACATAAGTTAAACCCAAAATTAATCATAATAAAATGAAATACATTTTAAGAATGGAAACAGAAAGAACACACACCTAGACAACCCGGTTGGAATGTCACCATCCAAAACTACCTGAAAGGAATTACTACATACTTTTCACAACATAAGGCATTGTAAAGAAATCTATGTCGCCATGTTCATAAAATCCAAGCACAACCAACTAAGAAGGTAGCAACATACGAAATGATTCCACTGCTACCAATGCAAGATGATTCTTATTGTCACATATCAATGAATATTATATGCATTGCAAAACCCATTATCATCTTAGCAACAAGATGTTTGCAGTTGATAATTCTTTAATAAAGAGTTATTTGTCATGTTTTTTTTTAACTTAATTTGTGTGTATTTTGTTTATTTTTTTAGGTCTTTTCTTTCCTTTCAGTGTTATTTTGTATTTTTGTGTTCTTTTGGGTAATTTAGAGTTGTTAGTGATAATTATAAGTTTTATTTGAGTTTTGGTAAAGAAAATAGTTTAATAGGGAAAATACAAGATTTTGCTAAAATTTTGCAAGGAATTTGCTGTTGGGTTTGATAACTCTTGAGTAAAGAGTTATTTGATATCACTTTAAGCATGTTTTTTATGTAATTGTGTGTCATTTAAATTATGTTTGTCTCTTAATTTGTGGAAGTTTCAGTGTTTTATGTCTTTGTGTGTATTTTGAAGTTGTTAGTTAAAATCAATAACTCTTGTGCATAAATTGGCAAAGAAAATAGCAAGTTAGTCATGTTCTTAATTTTGCTGAAATTCTGTGAAGTTTTTGCTGCAGCAAACAGATTTGTGGCTGATGTGTTTTATTTTCTTAGAAAAAGGGTGAGTTGGCATTTCATTAAAAGAGGTGGCATTTGTGGAGATAATGTGGCAATAAAAGAGTGGTGGCTGGAGCTATTACATGGAGAGGCTATCTACATGACATGTGTAGGGTTTATTTGGGGCAAAAAGGTACAAAACCTAAGGAGAGAGAAGAAAGAAGGGAGCCTCCATTTAGAGAAAAAAGAGGGGCTGAACGAAAAAGAAGCTTTGAGCTGCCATTTTTACACAGAAAAAAAGAAGATTGAAAGAAGAAGAAGAAGAAGGAGGAAAGAGGAGAAGCACAACAAGATTCAACATCCATCCCTTTGGAAAACTCCTCTATTATTGTTTGCTATTTCTTTCTTCTCTCTTTTAATTTCTTTAACTTAACATTCAAACTCTATGTCTAAGTCTTATCTTGTAATGGTGGTTCTTAAGTTAGCTATGAGCTAAACTTTTTAATGGTTTGGATTGTTGAAGAACCCTATGTTTAGTTGAGTAATTTTCTTATGCAAATATTTAGTAAAAATTCTCATGTTCATTCAAGTGCGTGTATTGCTAATTTCTTGATATTGTTTGGCCACCAATAGCTTGATTATTGAGTTATATTTAATTCTGGAAAGGTTAAATGTAATGGACTTAGCTTGAATGACACAAGTTCTTAATCTTTTTTAGGTTAGATTTGAAATAACATAGGAATATGTTATATCCTTGTGTAACAATTGAGAACTATGCTTGAAATGGTATTCTTGAGCTTGCTTGGCATAGGAATATGTTTGAACAGGTCCAAGGATTGATTGCATAAAATTTGGAAGAGTTTTGTGCACTTTAATGGAGTTCTTGTTAACCTGGGATTTTTGCTAAAGATTTGCTAACTTTTTGCTGCAGCAAAAACGCACAGTTTTTGCTAAACATAGGGGGATTCAATAGTTCAAGCCTTTCACATTTCAAAAGCTTACAACTAAATTTTATTTTCATCTTGCATCTACTTTTGAGTTAATTTACTTATTTTCTTACTCCTTTAGTTGATTCATTAATCATTTAATTTTAGTTTTTAGGCTTGTTGCTTGGTAATTAATTTTTGCAATAGAAATTTTATTTTCACAGTCCTTGTGGAGACGATACTCATTACTTATCACTGTATTACTTGTTTGTGACTACGTGCACTTGCGTATCTAATTTTAACACAACAAGTTTTTGGCGCCGTTGCCGGGGACTGTAAATATATTTTGTTGTAATTGTCAATTAGCTTGCAATTTAGTCTATTATTTTGTACTCATTTTTGGTGACTCTTGTGCATTGGCAGGTGAAAATTTTATATGAACGAGTACCAAGAATTTGTTAATATTGATCTATATCCTATTGATCCCGAAATTGAGCGCACATTCAGAGAGAGAAGAAGAGCTCAACATAGGGCTCAAGGGGAAATAGAAATGATGGATGACCAAGGAAATGGACGACGAGCTCAAGGGGAAATGGCCCCTAATAATGGTCAAAATGCAGTGATTATGGCGGATGATAGAGATCAAATCATCCGACAATACGCAGCACCTCTTTTCAATGAGCTCAATCCGGGCATTGTGAGGCCAGAAATTCAAGCTCCACAGTTTGAGTTGAAGCCAGTTATGTTCCAGATGCTTCAAACTGTGGGACAGTTTAGTGGCATACCCACCGAAGATCCTCACCTTCACCTTCGTCTATTTATGGAGGTGAGTGATTCTTTCAAATTGCCCGGAGTTACGGAGGATGCCTTGAGGTTAAAGTTGTTCCCCTATTCTTTGAGAGATCAAGCCCGAGCTTGGTTGAACTCCTTGCCTTCTGCGTCGGTTACAACTTGGCAAGAATTAGCGGAGCGGTTTTTGATGAAGTATTTTCCTCCCACTAAGAATGCCAAGCTCCGGAAGGAAATAACTTCCTTTCAACAATTTGAAGATGAGTCTTTGTATGAGGCATGGGAGAGGTTCAAGGAATTGTTGCGGAAATGCCCTCACCATGGTATCCCTCATTGCATCCAAATGGAAACATTTTACAACGGTCTCAATGCTCATACTCGAATGGTGGTTGATGCTTCGGCAAATGGTGCTTTACTTGCCAAGTCCTATAATGAGGCCTATGATATTATTGAGAGAATTTCCAACAACAATTATCAGTGGCCCACTACTAGAGTACCTTTGGGGAAGAAGGTTTCCGGTGTTCTTGAAGTTGATGCCATTACTGCTTTATCTGCCCAAGTTGCTTCTATGTCGAATATGATCAAAAATATGAGCATGGGTCAACAGAATGTTTCCCCACCTGTGGGACAACTTGAGGAGGTTTCTTGTGTTTTTTGTAGTGAGGCTCATACCTTTGACAATTGCCCATTCAATCCTGCATCTGTGTTTTACATGGGAAGTCAGAATGCCTACAACCAAACATACAAGCAACACCCAAACTTGGCATACAGAAATCAAGGGGCTGGTACTAGTGATTCATCCATGCTTCCTAGATCCAACTTTCCACCTGGTTTTTCTCAACAAGCCTTTCAACAAAGACAACAACAAGGTGTCCAAACAAGTTCTCTTGAGAGTATGATGCGTGATTTCATGGCCAAGACAGAAAATTTCATGACAAGAACTGAGAGTTATATGGCGAAGAATGACACTGCTATCCAAAGTCAAGCAACCTCCATGAGAACTCTAGAAAATCAAGTTGGGCAACTAGCTAATGAGCTTCGAAATAGGCCACAAGGTACTTTGCCTAGTGATACTGAAAATCCAAGAAGAGCTGGAAAAGAGCATTGCAAGGCGGTAATCTTGAGGAGTGGTAAAGTTCTGGAGTCAAACGAGGAAAAAGCTAAGGATAAAAATGAGCCCACTTCAATCCAAAGTCGAGTAGAGAAAAATGTTGAACCTTCTAATATGGCAAAGGAGCAACCTGAAGAAAATGCTACAGCAATTCCTCATCAAAATGCAGCAGAAACGTTACTTAGCAAGCCAACCCCACCATTTCCTCAAAGATTTAAAAAGCAGCAAGAAGATGGTCAATTCAGAAGATTTCTTGATGTTCTAAAGCAGCTCCACATCAACATACCATTAGTGGAAACTTTGGAGCAAATGCCCAACTATGTAAAGTTTTTGAAGGACATTTTGACAAAGAAAAGGAGGCTAGGTGAGTTTGAAACAGGGGCTTTGACGGAAGGGTGTAGCGCTATGTTGAAGAGCAAAATTCCTCCTAAGTTGAAAGATCCCGGAAGTTTTACAATCCCATGCACCATTGGCGGAAGAGATGTGGGTAGAGCCTTATGTGACTTGGGAGCTAGTATTAATTTAATGCCCATGTCTATTTTCAAGAAGTTGGGAATTGGAGAAGCAAGGCCAACCACCGTCACTTTGCAATTGGTCGATCGTTCCATGGCCCATCCGGAAGGAAAAATTGAAGATGTCTTGGTGCAAGTTGATAAGTTTATTTTTCCGGCCGATTTCATCATTCTTGATTATGAGGCGGATAGAGAAGTTCCTATTATTTTGGGAAGGCCATTCCTTGCTACCGAGAGGACCTTGATTGATGTGCAAAAAGGGGAACTTACTATGCGGGTGAATGATCAACAAGTGACTTTTAATGTGTTCAATGCCATGAGGTTTCCGGATGAGATTGAAGAATGCTCTCGCATAAGTGTGATTGATTCTATTGTTGCTGAAAAATTTCACAAGGAAGCTTCGAAAGAGGAAAAGATGATAAGTTCTCTTGAAGAGCTTGAAGCTTTAAGTGAAGATGAAGAAACCAAAGTTACTTGGGTAGAGTCAAAGCAGCCTTTCACTAAGTTTAGGAGGCCATTTGAATCTTTGGAGTTGTCAGAGAACAATTTCAAGCCTCCTAAGCCTTCCATTCAAGAACCACCCGAGTTGGAGTTGAAGTCGTTGCCTAGTCACTTGAAGTATGTTTATTTGGGAGATGGAGAGACCTTGCCGGTAATTATTTCTGCTATGTTGGGTGCCCAAAGAGAATGCTTGTTAGTTGATGTCTTGAAGAAATACAAAAGAGTCATTGGTTGGACCATGGCGGACATCAAGGGTATAAGTCCTTCGATTTGCATGCATAAGATTCTGTTGGAAGATTTGTGCAACCATTCTGTGGAGCAGCAGCGACGGCTAAACCCCATCATGAAGGAAGTGGTTAGAAAGGAGGTAATCAAGTGGTTAGACTTTGGCATCGTTTACCCCATTTCAGACAGTTCTTGGGTAAGCCCAGTTCAATGTGTTCCAAAAAAGGGCGGAGTCACGGTAGTAGCTAATGAAAACAATGAGTTGATCCCTACAAGAACGGTGACGGGATGGCGTGTTTGTATGGACTATCGGAAGTTGAACAAGGCCACGCGAAAAGATCATTTCCCGCTGCCATTTATTGATCAAATGCTTGATCGTTTGGCGGGAAAAGAATTCTATTGTTTCCTTGATGGGTATTCTGGCTATAATCAAATTGCCATAGCTCCGGAAGACCAAGAGAAAACAACATTCACTTGTCCATATGGTACCTTTGCCTTTCGGAGAATGCCATTTGGGTTATGCAATGCTCCCGCCACTTTTCAAAGGTGTATGATGGCGATTTTTTCAGATATGGCGGAAAACATTCTTGAGATCTTCATGGATGATTTCTCGGTATTTGGGGAGTCTTTTGACACTTGTTTAGTTAACTTGGAGAAGGTTTTAGCAAGATGTGAAGACACGAACTTAGTTCTCAATTGGGAGAAATGCCATTTCATGGTTCAAGAAGGAATTGTTTTGGGTCATAAAGTTTCTAACAAGGGCATTGAAGTGGATAGAGCGAAAGTTGAAGTTATTGAGAAGCTGCCACCTCCTACTACTGTCAAAGGAATTCGAAGTTTTTTGGGGCATGCAGGTTTCTATAGGAGGTTTATTAAAGATTTCTCAAAAATCTCCAAGCCTCTTTGCTCTTTGCTTGAGCAGAATAGATCTTTTGAGTTCACCAAAGACTGCCATGAAGCTTTTGTGACTTTGAAAAAAGCTCTTGTATCCGCTCCCATTATTGTAGCCCCCGATTGGTCACTTCCTTTTGAGCTAATGTGTGATGCTAGTGATTTTGCAGTTGGTGCTGTTCTTGGTCAAAGAAGAGAGAAGGTGTTCCACTCAATTTATTATGCAAGCAGAACACTAGCTGACGCCCAATTGAACTACACTACTACAGAGAAGGAGTTATTGGCTGTGGTTTTTGCCTTTGACAAGTTTCGAGCTTACCTTGTTGGAACCAAAGTGGTGGTGTACACGGATCATTCCGCAATCAAGTATCTCATTGCCAAGAAGGACGCCAAACCGAGACTGATTCGTTGGGTGTTGCTTCTTCAAGAATTTGATTTGGAGATTCGGGATAAAAAAGGAGCTGAGAATCAAGTGGCTGATCACCTTTCTAGACTAGAAGGTGATGATGAGATAAAGAAAGTTGGGCAGCCAATTAAAGAGATGTTCCCCGATGAAGCTTTATTGATGGTGAGCTTAGTAAACCAAGACTCCACTCCTTGGTATGCTGATTTGGCCAACTACTTAGTGAGTGGGAGGACTCCATCTGATTTAAAAGGGCAACCACTCAAGAAGTTCTTCCATGATGTGAGGTCTTATTATTGGGATGAACCTTTTCTTTATAAGCAGTGTGCTGATCGTGTGATAAGGCGTTGTGTGCCGCAAGAAGAGGTTCAAAATATTCTTGAGCATTGTCACTCATCACCTTATGGGGGGTATTTTGGAGGCCAAAGAACAGCTGCAAAAGTACTTCAATCGGGGTACTATTGGCCTTCCATGTTCAAGGATGCTTATGAGTTTGCTAGACGGTGTGATAGATGTCAACGGGTTGGTAATATTTCTGCCCGAAATGAGATGCCTTTGCAAGTTATCCTCGAGGTAGAGTTGTTTGATGTTTGGGGCATCGATTTCATGGGACCCTTTCCCCCGTCCTTTGGAAATTTATTCATTTTGGTGGCTGTAGATTATGTGTCAAAATGGGTGGAAGCAATTGCAAGTCCCACTAATGATTCTAAGGTGGTGATGAAATTTCTACACAAGAATGTCTTCACTCGTTTTGGGACTCCAAGAGCTCTCATTAGTGATGAGGGAACTCATTTTGTTAACAAAGTGTTGGCGGCTCTTTTGGCTAAGTATAGTGTCAAGCACAAGATAGCTACGACTTACCATCCTCAAACGAATGGCCAAGCGGAGATTTCCAATCGAGAAATCAAAGGAATTTTGGAGAAAGTGGTGAATCCTACTCGAAAAGATTGGTCTCAACGGTTGGATGATGCTCTTTGGGCCTATAGAACCGCTTTCAAAACTCCTTTGGGCATGTCTCCTTACCGTTTAGTTTATGGTAAGGCTTGTCATTTGCCCGTTGAATTGGAACACAAAGCTTATTGGGCCACGAAGAAGTTGAATATGGATCTCCAAGCGGCGGGGGAAGCTCGAAAGTTACAATTGAATGAGCTTGAGGAAATGAGGTTGTTTTCGTATGAGAATGCCAAACTTTATAAAGAAAATACCAAGAAGTGGCATGACAAAAGAATTCAACCTCGAGTGTTTGAGAAAGGGCAGCGAGTTTTGCTTTTTAACTCGCGGTTGAGGTTATTTCCGGGCAAATTGAAGTCTCGTTGGTCGGGCCCATTCACCATAACCAAAGTTTATCCTCATGGAGCTGTGGATGTTTGTAATGAGCAATCCGGAAAGGAATTTAAAGTGAATGGGCAGCGTCTCTAAAGCATTATCTTGGTGGTGAGGTCGATCGAGCAAAAACCTCAATCACTTTGGAGGATGCATGAAGCGGAAGGTGGTTGGGTTGCCTTGTGTTCGAATTGTCAATTCTATTTTTAGGCAACCCAATGTTGGAAAAAAAGAACAAGTATTGTAAATATTTTTGAAAAAAAAAAAAACAAAAACAAAAAAAAAAAAAAAGAAAAAAGAAAAAAATGAATGAAAAAAAAAAGAAAAGGAAAAAAAAAACAAAAAAAGAGTGAAAAAAAAAGTATATATTTCTTCATTTTCCTGTATTTTTATTTTATTTTATTTTTTGTTCATTTTTCTTTTAGGTGTTTGGGTGGATTTTACACTTGGTTTGATGTTTCAGGTGGTTTTGGAACACAATTTGGAGCCTTGGAGGTGATTTGGAAGTTTAGAGATTTTGCTAAATTTTTGATGGACTTTTGCTGCAGCATTTCTGTGAAGCACAAAAGGAATTTTCGTTCATGTGGAGAACTTCCGCCTGCTGCAGCATTTTTCTAGCAAAATTTTAGCAAAAGTAATACATGTTCAAAGAGCACTCAGCAAGATTTTTGCTGAACTTTTGTGGAAATTTTGCTACAGCAGGCGTAATATCACTCACATTACGAGAGGAAAGGTCCATCTATTACATATTACACCTATTTTACTTATATATATGTATATTATTATTAAAAAAAAAAACAAAACAAAAAAACTTGTTTTACTATCACGCGGGTGAGTAAAACAAACAGAAATTTTTTTTTTATATATTAATATTATATTTATTATATTATATATTATTACATAAAAAAAAAAAAATTATTTCAAATTTTTCAGCCCTAACCCGACTTCACCCTACGACCAGAAGCCATACACTCCCCAGCCCCCACCTTCTTCCTCCTGCCCAGAAAACTGAGCCACCGTCCGACCACCCCATCGCCTCCTCGCCACCACCCGACCACCTCTGTTAACCTCCAGTTCGACCCCGTCCACACCAGAAAACCACCTTTCACCTTTCCCAACCCGACCGCACCCCACAGCCGAACCCGACCCCCTCCCAGTCCGACGAACCCCCCGCCCCACCTCCGTCCTCCATTTTTCCAGGTGAACCGCTCCAGAACCTCCGCTCCAGAACCACATTTGCTCGGACCCGACCCCCACCATCACCTCCCCCATCTCAGCAATACACAACAGCCGCCCCGTGCCTTGCTCCGATTTGCCCAGACCCGAAGCCCATAACCAATTTCCCCATCTCAGCAACCCAATCTCGCCATTGCTCGTTGAAATCTCTGTAAGTTTTGAGAATTTTTTTTTTTTGCAATATAATGAGCTTGATGAGATGCATGCTAAATCGGAAAATTATTCTGTAATATGCTATGCTATCTTGATTCTTGTTCATAATCGGAGCTGTCATTGGCCATGTTTACTGAGATTTCAATTACAGATTTGGTTTGTGGTGTTGTTGCGGTAAATCTTTTTCTCAAATGTTGTGAAGATACTCTTGTCATTGCTGCCCATTTTTGTTCATGATGATAATTTTAGTGTTGTGTGATTGCATTTTGAGAATCTATAATGTTTAGAGGATTGCATAGTCTAGGGCTCATTGTGCTTAATTCTTATTTTGCGTCTATAGGTGGATATTCAAGCTGAAAGATTGTTATTGTCACTAAAATGTGTTGATAGCATGCTGAACTTGATGTGATTAATTTTGGTTACTAATATTCTGTTGAGTTGTGACTTGTTTAGCAGATATTTTCAAGCTTATTATTGTGAGATTGAGCCATGGCAACCACCAAATCAAAATCTCGTAAGCGTAAAGCTCCGCCCAACACCTTGCCCAAACCTCCACCACAACAACCAACCCACCCAAACCCACCAACCCTTGCCTTGCCTTCCTCCACCACACACTCACCACCCCGTACTCGTCCCCGTAAGGCCTCCTCACCTAAACCCAAAGCTCCACCCGCCAAAGCCGCTCCCTCAACCTCCAAGGGCCAACCCAAGCCTAAGCGCACCACTTCCACATTTCCACCACCTAAACAGAACCCCACTACTCGTCCTAGAGCCAAAGCCGACCCCGTCCGTCATCAAGAGCGGTTTGAGATATTACGAACCCGCAGCCAGTTGGCCGAGCGCGGCTTTCTCCCTGCCCCGGAAGCTTTACCTGCATATATTACCAATTTGATTGCGCAGCACAAGTGGAAGAAATTTTGTGCAATTCCTAAGCCCGCTGTGGCCTCGGTTGCCCCTGCATTTTATGCTGCTCTTGATCCAAAATATCCTGATGTCGTTAGAGTGAGGGGTCAGAGTGTCCCCTTTTCTCCTGATGTGATTAACGACTTATATGGATTGAGAGCTCCGCTTGAGGATGAGTTTGCTCTTTGGAGGATTAACCCAGCTTCTATTCCATATGACGCCATGCTTCGTGCTGTTGCTCACCCGGGTTCTGAATGGTCTATCTCGTCTTCCGGCCACCGCACCTTGTTACACTCATCTCTACGGCCTGAAGCGAGTATTTGGCTTGCTTTTATTAAGTGCTCTTTGATGCCCACAACACATGACACCACAGTGAGCCAAACACGCCTCTGTTTATTGTATTGCATCCTGGCAGGCAAGAAAATAAATGTGGGCAAGATCATTTATGAGGAAATTTGGAAGTGTTTTCAGAAAAAAAGGCGGCAAGTTATTTTTCCCAGCTCTCATCACTTAGATTTGCCTAGCGGGTAATGCCGCTGTTGGGGACGATGAAGAACTTCTAAGAGAGCGGATTAGCATTGATTTGGTCTCAATTCAGCGTGTTGCCACTCATTGCACACCCTCGACTGCTCCTCCCAAACGTCACCAGCCATCTAGCAGTCAGACGACTTCCGCCAATCTTCCTCGCACTCAGCACGAACAAATCATGGATCGCCTAGCACACCTTGAGGAGAAGCAACTTACCTACTTTCGCTATGTTCAGGCGCGTGACACTGCATTAGCAAAATCTCTAAAGCGAATGGCGCCAAGGCCGATAGTTGACTTCCCAGTGTTCCCACAAGAAGTGTTTGCTCGATGGGCTGATCCAGAAGCTCCGGAAGACTCTAGCGCTTCAGAGGCTGACCCCGAGGGATAGACAGAGGGAGTACTTTTTCTTTCAGCTTCAGTATTTATTTATTTATTTATTTTTCACTTGTCTTTTCTATTTGTGTTCTTGTTTTTTCTGTTTTAGTTGTTGTTGTTTGTCTTGTTGTCTTATGTTCGGGTGGTATCTTGTCTTTGTTAGTGTTGCCTAGGGGGGCTCGATGACGATGTCGTGTTTCCACTTAGTTCTTGAAACTGAATGTTTTTCTTTTTGAGTTTTAAGCTGCCTGTTTTAAGTTAACATGTTGGTTGCCCTTCGTTGTTGAAAGTTTGCCTCTCTTGATTGTTCTCATAGCTTGACTAAATGGTTTGTGTCACTAATTAGTTTGAACTAAACCTTTGTGAGAGTTTAAGTCTCTAGAATTACTTAGCAATTTTTCCTTAAGGCGAAATCCTAGACATCCCTACCCCGAGGAAGTGATATAGGCCATGTTTGGAACGTTTGAACCTTGAAGCCTACCCTTGAATATTTTATCCCTAGTTTTTCCCCTTTGAGCTTGATATTCACATTTTCTTTTCTTCGCCACTACATAGCCTAGCTAGACATAAATTCTCTTTTTCACCTCACCCCAAGACGCATTGGTCTTTATAAGATACTAATTTTTATTGCATATTTGGGAGTTGTGGGGAGCGTAGTGAGTGAGTGTCAATTGGGTGAGTATTTGCCAATTTTCTTTTTCTCTTTTTCTAAACATTGAGGACAATGTTGTTCTTTAAGTTTGGGGGGGGGGGGGGGAGTGGTTCTCACCTTTATTGTTATCTTGCTATCTAGCTAGTTTATGTCATCTCTATTTAGTTTATATAAGTTTATTATTCAAAAAAAAAAAAAAAAAAAGTTTGTACTTAGAATTGTCCCCCCTTTCTTGAAAAAAAAAAAAAAAAGAGAGAGATCAAAGTCAAAAATGAGTTTGGGGGTGCCAAAAAAAAAATATGCATGTAGATATATATATATATATATATATATTAGTAAAGAATTAAAGCTAGTGGCAAGAGTTATATGTGGTTTGTGGGGTTTCTTAAGAAAAAAATTTATTGTGCATTGCTTAGGTCCTATAAAGATCAATGTGTTTAGGGTGGTTCGAACCGAAACTAATTTTCCTTATCTTACATTCACCCTAGCCTATCATTACAAGCTTGGCAAAGTCCTATTGATCCTTGGAGTGGTGTGTGTCTACATTAGTGGAGAGGAAGTTGTTAGGTAACCTATGGAGGCATCATTTGAACTTGAGGACCAATGTTTAGTTTACATGTTAGTTGATCGAAATTGTTTAGGAAAAGCTATGCTTAAAAAAAAAAAGAGAGGGGCACTTGACACCTATTTTGGGCAGCGGCATTTAAACTTAAAGAATTTGGTTTAACGCTTGAGCAAGATCTTCATTCAGTTGCCTTTTGCAAAATATTATTCCTGAGAGCTATTTCCCCTAGGTGTGTGCATTGACAAGACAAGTTGCATCCTGTTTTTGTTTTTGTTGAATATCTTTGTTCAGTTCAGTGACGTTTGTTTTGAAATTCTGTGGGCTGTTTGTTATTCTAGTTTGTGTGGTTTTGTTCTCATCACTCGAGGACGAGCAATGTCATAAGTTTGGGGGTATTTGATAACTCTTGAGTAAAGAGTTATTTGATATCACTTTAAGCATGTTTTTTATGTAATTGTGTGTCATTTAAATTATGTTTGTCTCTTAATTTGTGAAAGTTTCAGTGTTTTATGTCTTTGTGTGTATTTTGAAGTTGTTAGTTAAAATCAATAACTCTTGTGCATAAATTGGCAAAGAAAATAGCAAGTTAGTCATGTTCTTAATTTTGCTGAAATTCTGTGAAGTTTTTGCTGCAGCAAACAGATTTGTGGCTGATGTGTTTTATTTTCTTAGAAAAAGGGTGAGTTGGCATTTCATTAAAAGAGGTGGCATTTGTGGAGATGATGTGGCAATAAAAGAGTGGTGGCTGGAGCTATTACATGGAGAGGCTATCTACATGACATGTGTAGGGTTTATTTGGGGCAAAAAGGTACAAAACCTAAGGAGAGAGAAGAAAGAAGGGAGCCTCCATTTAGAGAAAAAAGAGGGGCTGAACGAAAAAGAAGCTTTGAGCTGCCATTTTTACACAGAAAAAAAGAAGATTGAAAGAAGAAGAAGAAGAAGGAGGAAAGAGGAGAAGCACAACAAGATTCAACATCCATCCCTTTGGAAAACTCCTCTATTATTGTTTGCTATTTCTTTCTTCTCTCTTTTAATTTCTTTAACTTAACATTCAAACTCTATGTCTAAGTCTTATCTTGTAATGGTGGTTCTTAAGTTAGCTATGAGCTAAACTTTTTAATGGTTTGGATTGTTGAAGAACCCTATGTTTAGTTGAGTAATTTTCTTGTGCAAATATTTAGTAAAAATTCTCATGTTCATTCAAGTGTGTGTATTGCTAATTTCTTGATATTGTTTGGCCACCAATAGCTTGATTATTGAGTTATATTTAATTCTGGAAAGGTTAAATGCAATGGACTTAGCTTGAATGACACAAGTTCTTAATCTTTTTTAGGTTAGATTTGAAATAACATAGGAATATGTTATATCCTTGTGTAACAATTGAGAACTATGCTTGAAATGGTATTCTTGAGCTTGCTTGGCATAGGAATATGTTTGAACAGGTCCAAGGATTAATTGCATAAAATTTGGAAGAGTTTTGTGCACTTTAATGGAGTTCTTGTTAACCTGGGATTTTTGCTAAAGATTTGCTAACTTTTATTTGCCGCAAAGAAAACGCACAGTTTTTGCTAAACATAGGGGGATTCAATAGTTCAAGCCTTTCACATTTCAAAAGCCTACAACTAAATTTTATTTTCATCTTGCATCTACTTTTGAGTTAATTTACTTATTTTCTTACTCCTTTAGTTGATTCATTAATCATTTAATTTTAGTTTTTAGGCTTGTTGCTTGGTAATTAATTTTTGCAATAGAAATTTTATTTTCACAGTCCTTGTGGAGACGATACTCATTACTTATCACTGTATTACTTGTTTGTGACTACGTGCACTTGCGTATCTAATTTTAACACAACAGGGTTTTATGCCCTAAATAAAACTCATTTTAATATAATCAGATTTACTTATTAATATAGAACAGAAATAACATTTAATGTTGCATGGTTCACATGATTTATTTCATGATTATATGTACATAATGTATGAATTCGTCTGAAACCCTTTTCACATACTTGATCCTGTTTATTGTGCTGTCAACACATTGGAAAGTAAACATGACTATGTGAATAAAGTTTCCTAGATTTATCAGACACAGGGTTTTACTGATATGATAATCTACAACAGAGTTTACTTGCATTTGGAGAAGTGCTATGTTCTCTCCAGAGCATTGGTTAAAGTAAAGCTCAGGTTGGATGCATGGAGTATGCATCGGAAGGGACTGATATTGAACTTTGACTTAGATTTATTAAACTTACCGTAATATCTATTCAAGTCAATATCGCCTAGTTGATCCAAGATCAAATGTTCTTAATCCTGTTATGATTAGGCTCAATCTTGAAAGGCTATTCGTGTTCTTTGATTTGTTAGTTAAGCCTACTTTTAGGTCAGGGTGATACGTACATTTTGGGAACACGGTAGTGCAATTGAGTGGGAGCGCTATCATAAACATGGAATCTATAGCTTCTATCTGGCGAATAGTAAGCAAAAGATGATCTCCTTCGAGCTTGACCAAACGAACATAAATGGTGGAGTACTCATTTCACATAAGCTGAAATATCATTTATACGGGGTCAAGTGTTTTAAGGATAAAATACATTATAGGGTGTAACGGTAATTTAATCCCTTTACAGTGTAGATCATTCATATAGAGGATCATTGATCAAATTAGGATTATAACAATGGATAACTAATGATGTGTCTATATGATGGAATATATAAAGCATTCTATATAACTGAGAGTGCAATTCTAAGTTCTATGCGTGGATTCAACGAAGAATTAATAAGTTAGTGAATTTTAGTAATAAATTCTTGATCTACTTATTGGAAGCTCGGTTATATAAACCCATGGTCCCCGCACTAGTTGAGATAATATTGCTTGTAAGACTCATGTAATTGGTTTTGATTAATCAATTATAATTCTCAATTTAGACTATGTCTATTTGTGAATTTTTCACTAAGTAAGGGCGAAATTGTAAAGAAAGAGTTTATAGGGGCATATTTGTTAATTATGATACTTTGTATGGTTCAATTAATAAATATGATAAATGATAATATTATTTAATAATTATTTATAGTTATTAAATAGTTAGAATTGGCATTTAAATGGTTGAATTTGAAAATTGGCATTTTTGAGAAAATCAGATGCAGAAAAGATAAAACTGCAAAATTACAAAAAGTGAGGCCCAAATCCACTAGTATAGGGCCGGCCACTTTTGTTTGAATTTTTAAACTGATATTTTCATTATTTTAATGCCAAATAATTCAAACCTAACCCTAGTGGAATGTTATAAATAGATAGTGAAGGCTTCAGAAAAATTACACTTAAATTTTCTACTTTTTCATTCAGAAAAAACTGAGCCTTCTCTCTCCCTATCTTTGGCCGAACCCACTCTCTCTCTCTTCCTCATTGAGATTTCGAAATTCTTAGTGTATGAGTAGTGTCCACACACAGCAAGTGATACCTCAATCATAGTGAGGAAGATCGTGAAGAAAGACTTTCAGCAAGAAGGAGGTTTCAGCATCAAAGATTCAGAGAAAGAGATCCAGGTTCAGATATTTATAATGCTCTCCTACAGAAAGGAATCAAGGGCTAGATATCTGAACGGAATGAGTCATTATATTCCGCTGCACCCAATGTAAGGTTTCCTAAACTTTATATGTGTTTATTTCATCGTTTTAAAAAGTTCATATTTAGGGTGTTAATAAACATACTTGTAAGTAGATCTAAGATCCTGGTAAAATAAATTCCAACATTTGCTGCAGCAAAAGTAGCAGTGACTGAATGTTGAAATTAATGTAGAAAAAAGATGACGTGACAATTCATTAATTGATGTGGCAAAAATTGGCTGAGGTAGCATGAATACATATGGATTGTGGCTAATTTATGAGGAAATTTCTAGAAAATTCATAAGGTTTATGTGGAATTAATTTTATGAAATGTATTTTTGTGGAAAAGAGGGATAATATTACCTAGCCTCCATTACACCATTTGGGGGAACACAGTTTCATAGCAGCCACCATTATTGAAAATACTAAGGTGGCGTTTGGTAATATTTTTATTTTTAAATTTTTGAAAACAAAAAAATGAAAGTAGATTTTTTGTTTTTAAATTTTGTTTTTGAAAAACAAAAATGTGTTGTGCTATTGAGAACAACCTAATATTGACATGGATACTCGCTCACCCTTATATCTACAAGTCTGCTTTATCTTTGCTTATGAATATAATCAATAAGCATGTCTAAATCTATGACATTCCACATATAGATTCCAATTTTATTAAATCTTTTTCCCCTCAACAAAATACTCAGCAAATGAGAATATATATATATATATATATATATGAAACACTTCTTAATGGGTATAACCCATAAATGGTTACTAAACAAATTTAGTGCTATCTCTCTACACATAAATAATAAAGAAAATAAGATAAGGAAAACACATAAGTTCAAACTAAAATTAATCATATAATAAAATGAAATACATTTTAGAAATGGAAACAAAAAGAACACACACCTAGACAACTCGGTTGAAATGTCACCATCCAAAACTATCTGAAAGAGATTACTACATAATTTTCATAGCATAAGGTATAGCAGAGAAATATATGTCGTCGCGTTCATAAAATCAAAGCACGACCAACTAAGAAGGTAGCAACACACGAAATGACTCTACTACTACCAGTGCAAGATGATTCTTATTGTCACATATCAATGAATATTATATGCATTGCAAAACCCATTATCATCTCAGCAACAAGATGTTTGCAGTTGATAATTCTTGAATAAAGAGTTCTTTGTCATGTTTTTAAACTTAATTTGTGTGTGTGTGTGTGTTTTGTTTATTTTTTAGTTCTTTTCTTTCCTTTCAATGTTATTTTGTATTTTTATATTAATTTTTTTGGGTAATTTGGAGTGTTAGTGATAATTATTAAGTTTGATTTGAGTTTTGTTGAAGAAAAAAGTTTAATAGAGAAAATGCAAGATTTTGCTAAAAATTTGCAGGGATTTTACTGCAGCAAAAGTAGCAGGGGCTGAATGTTGAAAAAAGATGACGTGACAATTCATTAATTGATGTGGCAAAAATTAGCTGAAGTTGCATAAATACATGTGGATCGTGATTGATTTGTGAGAAAGTTTTTAGAAAATTCATAAGGCACATGTCGAATTAATTTTATGAAAGATATTTTTGTGGAAAAGAGGAATAATATTACCTAGTTTCCATTACACCATTTTGGGAAACATAATTTCTTAGCAGCCACCATTATTGAAAATACTAAGGGAATGAAGAAAAAAAAGAATAATAAGAAGAAAATGAGTGCACAAGAAAGAAGGAAGAAGGAGTCATCTATATAGTTTCTTCTACTCCTTTAATCTTTTGTATTTTGTTTTTATACTTCTTTATTTCATTTGGGTATATTTTATAACCTTGAGCATGAACTAATTTTCTTGTAGTTAGAACTTTAAATAAATCTTGGATTGTGAATTTTATTAATGTTTTATGAATGTGTTTTTGGTAATAGAAGTTTTGTTCATTCAATGATGCTTAATGTTTGTCTACATACTTTTGCTTTATCACTAATTTTAAGTTGTTAGCTAATCTTGATTTTAGAAAAAGTAAGATTAGTGGAAATACTTGAAAGATGCAAGATTATCACCTTAGAAAAGTTTGATGTGTAAATTGTTAAGGAATATTTTATTTACTTTGTATGACCCATGAGAAATTGATACTTAATTTGTATTATTTAAGTCTAAATTTGCATAGAAATATATTAATTTAGTCTTGAGAGCTCATAATATATAAGAAATTATATGTTGTGGTTGATAAAATTTAATTACTAATACATTCTTCCATATTCTTCCATGACATTTACATTAAATTTGTATTCTAAGAGAATTTAATTGTTCTAGCTCATCACTTTTCCCGTTTACTTTCTTGTTATATTTACTTTATTATTTAGTGTTGGTTTAATTCAAATCAACTCTTTATTGTTTTACCTAAATTGTTAGTATTAATTTTTGTATAATTGATTGTTAATCAATTCATGTGGAGAGTGGAGAGATACTCATACTTATCACTTTATCTAATTTTAAATAATAAGTAACTTTAGTCTAAAGTAATTTATTTTTTTGAATAAAATCATCAGCTTTATTTAACTGCAATCATTCATGATTACAAGAAGCAAATCGGTAGAAACCTCATTGCTTATAAGAGTACGATCAGCGACAAAATAGGATGCTCGAGCCAAAGAGCGAACAACTCTATTTGCAGACCGTCTTACAAAAATAACGAAAACATCACGCAATTGTTCTAAAAACATTTTACAATTAAAAATAATACTCTCAAAAATATGACAACAAAGGAAGATCACTTCTAATTGCTTAAACACGGATAGACAATCAGTTTCAACCACCGTTCCTTGCCAATCTCTTTGTTTTATCCAACTTAAGGCCTCCCTTACCCCCATTGCCTTCGCCAATTCAGGAGCAATGTTCCCTGCCCGACATCTAGTGATAGCCTCGACCAATTGACCATTAGCATCCCTAGCCACACACACAAAACTATAAGTGGCATTGGTGTCAAAAATTGCAACATCAATATTTAGTTTCAACTTGTTTGCAGTAGGTTTTTTCCAGGTCTCTCCTCTGTCTTCCTCTGTTAGAAACGCTGCTGTAGGAACCAGCAGCTTGTCTTGAGCATTACACCAACTAGAGAGAGTAGACTTGGCCAGAAAAACTACACCAGCAACCGTCGACTGTTTGTCCGTCCAAACCAGTTCATTTCTGGTTTTCCATATCGCCCAATAAAGCACTGCAATATCATCTCTCCTTTCTTTCTCCACTTGCTTGAACATGACTTCCAGCCATCGTAACGGCTGGGACATTCTTCTTCAAACCAGCAAGCTCCCAACAGTTACTAGCAAACGGACAATCCACCAGATAATGATAAGAAGTTTCAACATTGTTAACACACCTTGGACAGCCACTATCAACTTGTACATGCCTAGATGGAAGACGCGTTTTAGTATGAAGACAATCAGAAGCCGCTCGCCATACAAGATCTTTAACTTTAGGAGCAACATACAACTTCCAAATACCATTCCAAATCGCAGTATTACTTGGTATTTGGAATGGTAATAATCCACTATAAATTACACCAAAAACAGATGAAAGCACAGTAATATAGGGAATTTAACTTATTAAGTAAAATTGTACGAAAAAAAACTAATCAAAACAATACGAACAAAGATTACACAATATGACTAAATTTTTTTGACAAATTGAGAAAAATGCCTATTCAATATCAAGTTTTAATCTGATACAAAATAAAGAAACACTGTCAAACAACACAGCCAATAATATATACGATCTCGTTAACATTGAAGCTTAAATATAAAAGAAGATCATATATATAAATGATTGAGCACCATTAATTTCCCATTTAAATTTTCTTGAAATTCTAATGTGTGGTGATGACAGAATTCTAGACGCATGGATTAGATTATGAAATAGGGGAAAATCCAATTTTAGTAATTGCTTACTTTTGATGCAAGTATGAGATTAATAGGTACAAATGTGGTTTATATAACTACTAATTTGTTTTGTTTGTCTATGTAGTTTGAATTTAGTCCTCATATTCTTTTTCCTGCTATTTCCATTTTGGGATATACTTTTGATGTGTAAGCAAATCATTTCTTATGTGTATATATTATTGGTACATTTCAAAAATTCCTGAATCATTTGAATCGGTTCAGAATTATTTGGGATCTTTTGTGTACCCTTTGTTGGAAGAAACTCGAGCGCAGTTATACTCAAGTATGGACACGCTGCATCATAGATTACCTTATGCCAAGGCAGTTGCTTTTGAGAAAAAGTTTATCAAGTTCAAGTTGATTACTGGAGGAACAGATTCAATGATAAAACTTTGCCTGGAGACATGATGCATGATTTTAGTGAATGCTAAACCAGAAACAGGAAGATTATGGGCCTTTATATCAGTCACTGAGGATGAGAAGGGGAATGATAGTAACTCTAATTGTACTACTAATTTCAAAGCCAAGTCTTCAAAGAAATTTGAACTAGATATGCAGATGAAGACATCATTGTTTGTTGTTTTCCTGGGGAATTTGACCACCAACAAAAGGGTTTGGATTGGAAGGCATTGCATATGTCATGCAATCTTGACATATGCAATATGAATGAGTCTCAGACAGACTAGTGCAGTTCTTGCTTGTCTTGTCTTCACATGATACACTGCAAGAGCAGAGATGGTTTTGAGCTTATATGGGGTCCACCTGGGACAGGAAAGACGAAAATCAATGCTACACTTCTTAAAGATCAACTACACAACTCTTATTTGTGCACCAACAAATGTTGCAATAACTGAAGTGGCTTCTCGAGTCTTGACTGACACCAACAAAATCACTTCAAAAGTACAACCTCATACATACTCACTCGTAGTAACTCCTAATGTCCCCCACTTGTTCTAACAGAACAGAACAAGTACATATCATCTTATAAAAATAGAAATAATTACATATACACTTGTGTGTACAAATGGATGTGATCTTCGATCCACCAAATGAAAAATCCTTCTCGATTGAATTGAAGTGGGTTTCTTTGATATAATCCTAGATTTTAATCAAGTAAAACGATAGAGAAGTACCACGCCATACCTAGAAATCAACCGAAACCCTTGTCTTGTCTTGTCGAAATCTTCCAAAACTCTCACATCTGCCTCATTATCCCCACCACCAGTCGCCATATCTGTTTCTGGAAACTAAAAGAAACTCAAGGAATCGTTGGAAGGAGTCGATGAGTTCGTTGAGAATAATGTGGGAATAAAATAAAAAAGATAAAAAAAAACGTGAAAGGGGTAAAAATGACCTTACAATCCAACGCCTCATATTAATCCTACTCCTAATAGAATGTAGATTTTAATTACATTAAATAGTGCTCTCACTCCTTATTATCGTTTTTCATCTCACCCTCTCTCTCTCTCTCTCTCTTTCCTAAGCTAATTGAATACATTTGATAACCCTAATTTCAAAACTTCTAAATCTCAAATTTTTCTTAAACTTTGTAAATTAACAAAAATTAATCATTTCTTTGAGTGATTAATTATGATTTCTCCTGAAGTAATTGGTGATCCTCGTTACGATATATCACCCTATAGATATAGTTATACTACTCAACCTAACACAATAGAAGAAGAGCCACATGCTCCTTTCTTTACCATTAACTTAAATGCCAAGTTCATTCTTGTTCCACACCTATCTATTATAGAAGATGAAGATGAAGAATCTTTATTCGACGACGACGCTGGAAATCCAACTGCTTTTTTAGAAAATATTGGATGGATTTCGTACGAGACATTGATGAAGAGCGACGTTACTGAAACCATAGTTTACGTTCAAGACATGCTTGCTGCGATCTATCTTCCTTCTCTCTTATATTGCCGATCGCATTATTGATTGCTGTAAAAATATGATAAACAACAACGATTATGATCATAATTTGAATGAAGAAGTCGGTGTTAATATTTCCGTTGAAGTTTTGGTTTATGAACTACCTCAACTTGATGACGACGACGACTACGACGACGACGACGACGATGATGACGACTTTGATATGAATGATGTTCCAATTTGCTTTGTGGCGGCAAGTGAAGAGTCAATCGAGAAATTAGAAAAAGTTTGGGTTAAAGATAATCCAATTTTTTGTTCGATTTGTTTGGAGGATGTTTCGGTTGGTTTGGAAGCTGCTAAGTTACCATGCACTCACGCGTATCATGAAGGATGTGTTGTTGAGTGGCTACAAGTTAGTAAATTTTGTCCAAATTGTAGAGTCGAGATAGTGTAATAATCATGTACTTAACAAATATTTACTCATATATAAGCTATGTTTGGACCATTTTAATTATTATATTATGAAGTTGTGTATTATATAAACATCTTGAAGGAGTTCATTAATAAAGTTTTATGATCCGTTTTGTTTAGTGAGTATATTATTATTTTTTATTTTAGTGGTTGCTTCAAAAACTAACGATATTCATGATTCTATAGTATTATGTTTAATGTAGTTGTTTTTTCTTGTAACATCATTTTGATCATTACTAAATGGATGAAAAATATAGGCTTTGTTCACTAACAAAATGAAAACAAAATTTAAGCAACTAATTCAATTCTTACTATTTCAGGTTTTTTTTTTAATTAAAAATTTGAAAACAAAATGAAGAAGTGGATATTTGGTATCTTATTTTTTATTTTATTTTTTAATATTGTAGTTTATTATTTACCTCTTATAAAATACATAAAATACTAAAAGATATACAAATAGTAGTTACTCCATTGTTATTCTTGTCTCATTTATTTGTTGAACTATGCAATTAAATAAGTAAATTTTTAATTAGTTCTATTTTCAATATTGAATTTTATTTTGTTAAGCACTAACAGCACTGCTCATTATCTTGCTTGTAATGCTTGGATGAGTTTTTAAAAGCTCTTAAGATTGCTCACTACAGAAAACAATATTTGTTATATTTTTTCTTATTTAATATTTATGTATAGTAACAAATTTTTTTGTCACAATTTTGAGGCGGTGAGCGTTCGGGGCCCGAGGCGCACGCTTGGCTCACGTACCCTCAAGGTCAGCCCTATTTTCTGTCAAACTCTACAATATTTACAGGCATACTAAATAACATTTATGTTGTTGATCTTATGTGTGGTACCACAAATTATTTTCCAAATTAAGGTTACAAGCTTCTCTTTGATGATACATAAAAGAGGAATTGTGTCATGTCATATTGATATTGTAAGGAAATAAAAATGACAGAGTTACAGGTCAAGTTATTTATTAACTAACATTATTATAAAATTATATGATATTATTGTTCATTAACACAAATAAGGTATCAAACGAAAAAAAAAAAAAAAACATGATGAGAAAACTAAGAGTACATAAAGTTGCAGGTTTTCAATCTTTGACATGCATTGTGTTATTGAGAATAATCTAGCTAATATAGACATGGATACTCTAGCTCGGTTTGCTTTATCGTTACATATGAATATAATCAATAAACAAGCCTAGATCTATGTCGACATTAATTCCACATATAAATCCAAATTTTGAATCTTCTTCCCCTCAACAAAATACTTAACAAATGAGAACATATATATCATGCTATCTCTACACACAAATAATAAATAAAAAAAAAAGGAAAACACATAAGTTAAACCCAAAATTAATCATAATAAAATGAAATACATTTTAAGAATGGAAACAAAAAGAACACACACCTAGACAACCCGGTTGGAATGTCACCATCCAAAACTACCTGAAAGGAATTACTACATACTTTTCACAACATAAGGCATTGTAGAGAAATCTATGTCGCCATGTTCATAAAATCCAAGCACGACCAACTAAGAAGGTAGCAACATACGAAATGACTCCACTGCTACCAATGCAAGATGATTCTTATTGTCACATATCAATGAATATTATATGCATTGCAAAACCCATTATCATCTTAGCAACAAGATGTTTGCAGTTGATAATTCTTGAATAAAAAATTATTTGTCATGTTTTTTAACTTAATTTGTGTGTATTTTGTTTATTTTTTAGGTCTTTTCTTTCCTTTCAGTGTTATTTAGTATTTTTGTGTTCTTTTGGGTAATTTAGAGTTGTTAGTGATAATTATAAATTTTATTTGAGTTTTGGTATTTTTTAGGTCTTTTCTTTCCTTTCAGTATTATTTTATATTTTTGTGTTCTTTTGGGTAATTTAGAGTTGTTAGTGATAATTATAAGTTTTATTTGAGTTTTGGTGAAGAAAAGAGTTTAATAGAGAAAATAAAAGATTTTGCTAAAATTTTGCAGGGATTTTGCTGCAGCAAAAGTAGCAGTGGCTGAATGTTGAAATTAATGTAGAAAAAAGATGACGTGACAATTCATTAATTGATGTGGCAAAAATTAGCTGAGGTAGCATGAATACATGTGGATTGTGGCTAATTTATGAGGAAATTTCTAGAAAATTCATAAGGCACGTGTGGAATTAATTTTATGAAATATATTTTTGTGAAAAAAGAGGGATAATGTTACCTAGCCTCCATTACACTATTTGGGGGAACACAGTTTCTTAGCAGCCACCATTATTGAAACTACTAAGGGAATGAAGAAAAAGAAGAAGAATAAGAAGAAAATGAGTGCACAAGAAAGAAGGAAGAAGGAGGAGCCATTCATATTGTTTCTTCTACTGCTTTAATCCTTGGGAATTTTTTAGTTTTATATGAAAATGATAAAATAATTCTACAAATACTATTAGCTAAAATAATACACAATTATTGAGGTATTTATACAGAAATCATAAAAATAAAGCCATCAAATCATGAAAACACCCTGCCATTCTAGTTTCAAGTTTTTTTTTTTTTTTTGCTGATTTTTTTTTTTTTGGTTATCTCCTCTGTTGTCTTTTTGTTTATTATAGATATATTTTCTTTCTTATTAATATTTCTAAAAAAAATATTAGTTTCACTAAATAAAAAAAATACTAATTATTTTATTTTAGCTCATACTATTACAATTTATTTTTCGAGACAATTATTTTAATATGTGAAAAATATAAATATTTGCTATCACAAAAAATAATGATCCAAATAAAAAGTATAATTTATTTTATATATATTCATATATTTGAGCATTAACATTAGGCACCAGTAATTGTAGTACTAATACCACCATGAGGTAACTTTTTTTATTAATGATTAGTGATATTTCACAAAAATTATTAAATTAAAATCTTTAAGGCCCAATTTTTAATTGCAATAACATATCACACCTTATACGTAATAGTTAGACATCACTACCATTTCCTTTTATATCATGTTAACTAAAGAATAAATAAACTGTTAATTTAAGTAAAAATTAATTAATTATACCAACTAACTTCACAAAATATTATATTTTATTATTATTATTTTCATATTTAAAAGTAACCGTGTATTGTTGTTTAAGATAGTTTCACATTCTTTCAGTAACTTTTGTTACCTTTAAACATGTGTGATAAAATTACAGAGTTAGGATAAAGTACACTTAATATCAAAATTAATAAAGTCAATTTTTTTAATATTAACGATTCTAATATTAAGATACTATTTGGTTTCTTTATAAGTTCTTTTAGGAATTTATCAGAAATGTTTCAATAAGATAAACTCATTTAAAATACTATTATGTAAGTTTTAAATATCAAATTAGAAAAAAAAAATTGTAATCTATTAAAGTTCGTTTAATTTTATAGTTTGATTACTTTTTCGTTAACAAAATATAAAATAAACTAAAAGGTTACTTTTTATTTCAATCATTTTTCTAGATTCAGCAAAGAAATATATGATTTCCATATATTAAAATGATCATCTTAAGAAAGTAGGTCGTGATGATATTGAGCTCAATCAACTAACGATGTGATGTAAAAAAAAAAAAAAAGAGATAAGTGGACATACTTTTATGAAAATTTATTGAAATTGCTATATAAAAGAAGTGTATGTAAATTACAATATAAAGGTTACTCTTTTTTTTTAGACATATACTAAAATTGTTATAAAATAAACTTATGTAAAATATAATCTAATAAATAATAAAATACTTGGTAATATAAGAAATTAGTTGGTACATTGAATTTTGTTTAAGTGAAAAATTTGGTAGTATATCTTGTTTTCTTATAAGTTATTTTAAAAATTTGTAAAAAATATTTTATAAAATTAGAATATGATTTATAAAGAGAAGCATGCAATATTAATGCTTGACAATTAGAGTCTTATTTAAAAAAAAAAAAAATAGTGCTAAATCGTAAAGTAATTGAATTATAATGAGTTTCTCTTATGTATATTTTAACAATTTATATAAAATTTAATTGTTTGAAGAAATTTTTAAAAAAGAAAAATATATTCCTATCAAATATATTGACCAATACAGAATTATTATAAGAAAAATCAATTGTAATGTATATATATAGTACAAAATAATAATTGGTCAAAACATATAAATTCTTTCATAAACATAAATATAATCATTTATAATTTAGACGTTTTATAAAAATATTGTAAAAAATATGAGTGAATGAAAAGTTACATAATGTATGAATTATTCAGCGAGATTATATGTGTATTTAAGAGATTATCATTAACTAAATAAATATAAAACTAAATATGTATTCATAATACTTTTATTATTACAAAACGACGAAAAAATGAAATTATTTATATATAAAAAAAACCCAAGCAAAAACATGTGACATCTTCTTCTTTTTTTTTTTTACTTTGTATATTTTCTTTCTTTTTTTTTTTAATAAAATTTTGAATTTTTTCTAATTTTTGGTAACTTATGCTTTTAATCTCTATATCATAATTAATAGATAAAAAACTTCTCTTAAAAATTGATAACTTATAAACATCTTCATCTACAATACATAATATTAACACTAATAAAAAATAAAATCATAAATATAACTTATAAAAATATTAATCATCAACAAAATCTTTATGTAATATAGATAGGTTGATTTTTTTAATCTTCACATATTCTATACTTTTCTATTAACTCATAATATACAATTCAATATATAATAATAAATTCATAATTTTTAACTATCATAAAGTTATGTATAATAGTTTTAAAATATAAAAATTATAATTAATTTATTTAGTAAGATATAATGCATGTATACACATTTTTTTTTAGCTCTAACTATATATATACACTTAAAAATAATTGAGTTTTTATTAATCTGATTATTTAAATAATTTTAAAAGTTAATAAATTTAGAGTACAATTCTTATTTTTTTTAAAAAAATAGAGACGGCAAAATGCTTATTTATTTTATACACATTGCATTGATATTACTAAAACACACTAGGATTTAATGTGCCAAATCAGTTTTATATTAACCATATAAGATGAAAAGTAAGAGAAAGATCACAACTCAGTATCGAGAATATTTAACATCAGTAATAGTTTAGAGAATTTTTTTTTAAATCAGGAGAAAAAAAATACTTAGTAATTTATTTTTATAATAATTTAAATTGTGTACAAGCTGTAAAATTAATCATGAATTTCAATCATAAAATATATAAACTTCACTATAAAATATAAAATTATTTTAATATATATAATTTTCAATTATTATTAAAACCGCGCGAAGCGCGGTACCATTCCCTAGTTGAAATATAAAGGAAAGTGGTAATCGTGAGATTAATATCAAAAATTCGTTGTACAGCGTAAATTTCTCTTAATCCTTTGTATTTTGTTTTTATACTTCTTTATTTCATTTGGGTATTTTTAATAATCTTGAGCATGAACTAATTTTCTTGTAGTTAGAACTTTTAATGAATCTTGGATTGTAAATTTTATTAATGTTTTATAAATGTTTTTAGTAATAAGTTTTGCTCATTCAAGGATGCTTAATATTTGTCTACCTACTTTTGCTTGATCATCAATTGTAAGTTGTTAGCTAATCTTGATGATCCACACCTTGGAAAAGTGTGATGTGTAGATGGTATAAAAATATTTTATTTACCTTGTATGACCCAAGGAACATTGATGCTTAATTTGTATTCTCTAAATGGTCAAATAGCTCATACATCAGATGAGCTACTCTAAAGTTATTTTAAAGAATAGTACTGTAGCTTCTCTAAATGTAGCTAGAACTATTTATTGAGTTATATTTATTTTATTATTATTTTACTCTCTCACTCCTCTCTCATACCATCTCTTTATTTATTTTAATGATTTTTTCCTATAATTTTTTATAAATGTGTATTGAAAATAATAATATTTAAATGATATGAAGATAAAAATAGAGAAGCTGATGTATGATGTAAAGTAAAAGTTTGAGGTAAAATAAAAAAAAGTACAGTTTTAGTAAAGTATTATAAAAGATAGAGTAGAGAAGCTGTTAGGAGTGCTCTTATCACTTTATTTAATTTTAGCACACAATTCTAGTAAAAGTTAATTGCCAAATTTTTTACTTTCCCCCGAACTTTTTCATTTTTCTCATTCTCATTTCACCTAAATAATAATTAATTTTAGTTTAAACTAATTTGTTTTATTCAATTCATAATCAACTATAAATTGCACCAAAAATAGATCAAAGCAAAATAATATAGGGAATTTCACTTATTAAGTAAAATAATATGAAAAAAAACCAATCAAAACAATACGAACAAAGAATACACAATATAACTAAATTTTTTGACAAATTGAAAACGGAAAAATGCCTATTCAATACTAAGTTTTAATTTGATACAAAATAAACAAAAACTGTCAAACAACACAGCAAATGGTATTAGTCCTTAAACCACAACCAAAATTCGATTAGTTAGTTAGTTTTTAACTAACTTAACTGTCAAAAAGGACAACAAGTATTATTAGATCATTTAGCCTATATAAAGAGAACTACTCCTCTCATTTCATAAGAGAATAGAAACACAAAAATAAGTGCAAGAACAAGAAAGACACAACACAATAGAGAGAGAGAAGTTTGAGTGAGAAATGGAGAGAGATATCTGAGAGAGAGGGCTGGGATTGGGAAATTGTATTGAGCAACATTGACGATTATGTTCGCTCGAGTTAGTAAGTTAATGAGTATTGAGAGATTACACCATAAATGATATTTCCTTATAGTTTTCGAGAATGATATCTCTAATTCTTATTATCAAAAAACAACACTACCTCTGGGGACTTCCTTTTTGTATGAATTTTTTTACATGTTTTTTTCTTTAATTTATTATTATATAATTATTTTTTGAAAAATTATTTCTTTTGTTTTTGTATTTAAATATCACAAAAACAGCCCATTTCATCAATGGCTTTAAATGTGATCAGTGTAATAAATATGAACAATTACAATTCTTCATTCGAAAATGGACATTACAAAATTTCTGTAATCTGAAGATCAGTGTCAGTATATATATATATATTTTTATATCTATATTTTTGTTCATTGTTTTCACGAAGCTACGGACTCAAGAAACCTATTTTCCTTCAAAAATGAAAATGGGTTAAGGTGGTAAAGAGATGATGATGATGATGATGGAAGGTGGGGAAACTTCAGGTACGAGAACGCTAGATTTAGACTCTGCTGTTGATGGCTTCACTCAGACTGTGTTTTCTTGGACTCTTGAAGACATTTCTAATGAAAATCTTTAGAGAAATGCAAGTAAATGACCATATCTCTAACTTTACTGATAGTTAATGTTCATTTTTTAAAATAATAAAGCAAATATCATTTTTTACTTTTTAATACCTAAAATACCCTTCATTATATAAAAGGTATTATATGTTTTATTTCTTTAATAGAAATTTATACAGATCACAAAAGCCTCAAGTACTTTTTCACTCAGAAGGATTTAAATATGAGGCAACGACGATAGTTAGAACTGGTCAAAGATTATGACTGCGAGATTCTCTACCACCCTGGTAAAGCAAATGTGGTAGCGGATGCTCTAAGTCGGAAAGGACCAGGGCAAGTTTGTGAACTAAAGGAAATCTCAGCAAAGTTGGCTGAGGATATGACGAGAGCGGGAATTGAATTTGTAATTGGAAAACTTGCTAATATTACCATACAGTCTGATCTACTGGAAAGAATTAGAGTAGCTCAACAAAGTGATCTTGAGCTACAGGGACATAAGGAGAAGTTAGAGGCTGGATTGGCAAGAGACTTTTCGTGTTTATCTGATGGGTTGTTGCGATAAAAAAACAGAATCTGTGTACCGGTTGATAAAGAGATCAGACAGGAGATTCTTGATGAATCTCATACTACACCGTACTCCTTACACCCGGGAACAACCAAGATGTATCATGATGTGAAAGTTTTATACTGGTGGCCGGGTATGAAGAGGGATATTGTTGAATATGTGTCAAAATGCTTAACCTGTCAACAAATTAAAGCAGAACAACAAAGGCCGGCAGGTTTGCTTCAACCTCTAAAGATTCCTGAATGGAAATGGGAAGACATCACCATGGATTTCGTAGTGGGATTGCCTAGAACAGTAGGGTATTATGATTCTATTTGGGTGATAGTGGATCGATATACGAAGTCTGCTCACTTTCTCCCGGTGAGGACAACGTATACAGTGGATCAATATGCTGGTTTGTATATCAAGGAGATAGTTCGACTTCATGGTGCCCCAAAGTCGATAGTTTCAGATCGAGATCCAAAATTTACATCCAAATTCTGGGAAAGTTTACAGCAAGCAATGGGTACTAAGTTAAAATTCAGTACAACTTTTCATCCTCAAACCGATGGTCAATCTGAAAGGACTATCCAAATACTTGAGGATATGTTGAGGGCATGTGTAATGGACTTTGAAGGTTCTTGGAACAAGTACCTACCTCTGATTGAGTTTTCTTATAACAATAGTTATCAGAGTACCATTGGCATGGCTCCGTATGAGATGCTTTATGGAAGAAAATGTCGATCACCTATTCACTGGGATGAGGTTGGTGAACGTAGGTACCTTGGACCTGAAGCTGTCCAAAGAACGAGCGAGGCTATTGAAAAGATTCGAGCTCGTATGCTTGCTTCCCAAAGTAGACAGAAAAGCTACGCAGATCCAAAGCGTAGAGATGTTGAATTCCAAGTTGGGGATTTTGTTTTTCTTCGGGTGTCCCCAATGAAAGGAATTCGAAGGTTCGAAAAGAAAGGAAAGTTGAGTCCCAGATTTATTGGTCCATTTGAGATTCTTGAGAAAGTAGGTCAGGTAGCTTATCGGTTGGCTCTACCTCTTGCTTTATCTGGGGTTCATAACGTGTTTCATGTCTCGATGCTTCGGAAATATGTATTTGATACAACTCATATCTTAAGTTATGAAGACATTGAGCTTCAAACCGACCTGTCGTATGACGAACAACCAGTACAGATCTTAGACAGGAAAGAAAAGGTGTTGCGAAACAAGACTATTCCACTAGTTAAAGTGTTGTGGCGGAACAGCAAAGTTGAAGAAGCGACTTGGGAGTTAGAGTCGCAGATGCGGGAGTTGTATCCCGAGCTTTTCAGGTAATTTCGAGGACGAAATTCCTATAAGTGGGGGATAGTTGTAATATCCCAGAAAATAAATAATATTTAAATGGACATATTTTATTAAATATGTAATTACTTGAGAAATGAAGTAGGATTATGATCTTACTTAGGTAATTGTTGAGAAATTATTTAATGAAATACGTTATTTTTGGGCCCGGCAATTGTGGAATTTTAGCTATGTGGTTAGCAATGTTACGACATTAAATGAAAGAATTATTTTGAGAATATCTCGGATTAAGTTAGAATTTTATTAGAATGTCGGATTGGGGAATTAGTAAATTACCAAAATGCCCCTAGGGTTTTTTTTTAAGAATTAATTATTAAAGAGGGGTAGATTAGTAATTTAGGTGTTGGTTTTGTTTTTCTTTTTGTAGCTGCCTATATTTAAAAAAAAAAACAAAAGAAAAAACATTATTTAAAAGCTTTCTTCCAAGGCAAGAAAGAATCACAATTTCCAACTTTCCTTCCTCCTCTTCCTTCGAGCAGCTGCAACCAGCCACTAGGGGGATTATTTTTCTTCAGCCATCTCCTATTTTCAGAGCTAAACTCTAACTTCAAGCCAACCTTGAACCTTAGGTAAGTTCTTCCTTATGTTTTGGTGTTTTTTTTAGGTTTCTAAGCTAGGTTTGTTATTCTTTTTGGAAGTTTTCGTGTCGTAGGTTTAGAGAAGGTTTAGGTTTGTTATCTTAGTTGAATGAGGTCTGTTAATGTATGTTTGAATTGAATTCATGGCTGTTGGAATTGGTTTGTGAGTGAGGAAGCTAAAAGAATTTAGATTTCTTCACTTGAGTGTATGATTTTAAGCTAGAGATTGAACTACTGTGTTTTGCAGCTTGGGTTATGCCATATTTATGTTATTATACTGTTCTGGAAAGTTTGGTTAGGTTTGGAGGAGTTTTGGTTCGAATTTGGTGAAGAGGAACTTTTGTTCTGGTTCGCGTAACCTGGTCGACCTGGATTGGTTCGTGTATCGTAACCGGTCGACCGGTTGCTTGCGAGGAAAATTTTTCGGGTTTGCTTTATGTTCGGTTTGACTGGGAGTTGTGTACTATCTGTTTTAAATTAAATATGGGATGCTTGACCTAATTTGGGGTTGCTGGGAGTTAGGTTATGTTTGATTTCTAAACTAGGGTTTTAATCCGGAACTTTGAGTTAAGGTATTTATTGTGTTTCAATTGTCGTGACATAGGACCGGGATTGCTGTTGCTAAAATTTATAAACGCTACGCAGGTATACGCAATCAAGTAGTAAATCTCACACAGGTGAGGTCGATCCCACAGGGAATTGGATTAAATACCACTAAATTACACTTATGATTCTATTCGGCAAATCGAAAGCAATTATGATTTAAAAACAAGAAATATGAAAGTAATTCAGAAAACTTAATAACACAATTGAAAGTTGAGCAAGATGAGATAATAGAGAGGAGAATCCTGTTGTTGTTTACCCAAATCGTTAATGCTTAATTACTATCCTATTCTTGAAGTGAATGACAGATTATGAAATAACCTAGCTCCTTTCAGATCTTCTATATTCTAAATCACATGTTATCTAATTAACTCCTTAATTAAACTAACATGAAATCAGCATTAAGTAATAATCTACTCGTCACATAAGTCATGCAAATACTTTCGTTTCACATAGAACATCGATTATCTTAATTTTAGCATTCTCAATTCTCACTTTTTCAGATTTCGAATTGAGATCATAGAGCATGCACAAGGTGATCAATCTTAAACATGAAATTAAGAACAAATTAAGATAATTTCACACACAAGAATTGAGGAATGGTAATTAAACATTAACTAGGCAAAACATTAAACAACAATCATCATTCTCCCTAAATGGGAAATTTAGTTCAGAAATAAATCCATAACCATTCCTATAATAATATTCAACATAAAGAAATTAAAGAGGAATAGAGAAAGAAACTGTTGGTGGATGAATTCTGGATCTTCACTTTGATGTCCTCTGCTCTTCTTGCCTCTTTCTGCTGTGTTTTAGGGTTCCAAATCGCTTCCCCTGACTTCCAATCGTAGTTTTCTATTTATAACAAAAATTTAGGGTTCGATGGACGAAATTGCCCCTGGTCCGTACGGACGCTCACCGCGGCCAAAAGTGGTCTCGCCGCGGCCAAAAGTGCATCAAAAAACCACGTTTCTGCCCAGACTTTCTAGCCGCGGCCATGGAAATCTCGCCGCGGCGAGATGGAATTTTCTGCTTCGATCTGTTTTACTAAAATGAGCATAAATTTCTCATCCGAACTACAAATAAGCTGATTCAAGATGCGTTTGAAAGATAAAAAAGAGATCTAAAACTTTTATGTTTTGACTTTTTCCAAAATATGATCAGAACATAGTCGAATTTATGCTTGAAGTTTCAGCTTTATTCTCTTTCAAAATTTTCTCTATTTTATAGATCACTGTTTTTCCGAAATTTATCCAATTTATACATCCCAAGTGTAGAAACCTGAAATCATAGAAAACAAGCGTAATTCTATTCCAAAAACAATAATAAGGAAGAAAAATAACTATAAAATGTGACCCAAAACTTAGGCTAAAAATAGCTTAACAATTGCCTAGCTTGTTCTTCTACTCAGGTCGGCCATACTTTTGACTTCTGAATTAAGGTAAGAAAAGTGGTAAGCACCGTATGTGGTTAAAAATTAATGGATGAATGGAAGTGGCCTTAATTATTATCATGATATTGATTAAAAGCTTATTAAGCCTAGGTTATGACCTAGGGTTGGAAACGGTTATTACCGTTATGAGTAATTACTCTTGAAACCGCGGTTAGGTTTCTTACTTATCGTTTGCTTTATCGGGCAACGATAGTGACATATTCAGCTCGTATGTGACGAGTGGTAAAAAGTGGTACTTTATTAAGTACCAGGAATGTGTGATGTTCAAAGGAATGCTTATTATTATTATCGAATAGTAAGTAAACATAATGGCATGAGATTAAGTTAATAATCATCTTCTTTTAATTATTGTTTTGATCACTTTCTTGCTGAGTCTCTGTGACTCACTGGTGCTTTATGGTGCAGGTAAAGGGAAGGCTAAAGTCGAGCAACCATGAGTTTGTGGTCGCAGCAACAATGTACATACCAGCTGCGGTGGCACAGCCCAGTTTACAGGATGCTCTATTTTGATTGTATTTTGGAAAATATAAAGCTTATGTTGTAAAATACTTTGAAACCAGTTTGTAAATATTTTGAAAACAGGGGGACCCCGTAATCCATGTTACTTATCTTTTGTTAAACAGTTTAAAAGTCGAGTTTTAACTATCAAAATTTAATTACCCACACTTTTAGTATAATTACATATTATATAATTATCAGTATTTTAATAAATTGCACACACGTGGCGTCCCTGTTGGACAGGGCGTTACATGTTATTTAAGCATACAATTATTTTTTTTTTCATTAATATATCGTATGATATACAAACAATATACCTTAAACTAATATACATATATCACAAACTTAAACTAATATACTATTAAATGAATTATTTTCCACAATATACAGCAGCATACAAAAACTATATACCACAATCATAAGCAGATATACTATAGTTAGAAATTAATATACCACCAGTATAGTAAAAAAAAAAATTATACAAAAAATTTAATTTAATATTCCACAAGTTTTTTTTTCTTGTTCTTTCCTTCATGAAATACCAATGAACATAAAATCAATATCCCTCAGTCAAATATAACTATACCTCATACTTAAACTAATAATTCATGTTTTTTTCCTCTTTCGTTCATTATATACCATAGCACATTAAAACAATATACCACAATATTAAACTAATTTATTTTCTTTCAATTTTTTTTCTTAGTATATATTTACACATAAAAACAATATATCATAGTGCAAAATAACTATACCGAACACTAAACTATTATTCAATTCTTTTAATTTTATTTTTATTTCTTTCCTTCATGATATATAATATAACATACAAATACTATACCTTAGAGTAATATGAATATACCACAATAATTCTATAGTCAAATAAATATGGGCTATTTTCAAAAATATGGGAAAAGTTATTAAGGTTATGATAAATATGACATAAAAAGTAAATGCCACTAAATATGGCATTATCTAACCAATCAAACTAAAAATATGGGTTTTTTTCTAAAAGAAACCATATAAGACATTAAAAATAAATCTGAATTTAAAATTCATAAAAAATAAAAACTTAATTAAATTACCATAAAAAATATTAAAATTCTCTTCATATTTATTTTTTAAAAAAAATAAAACAAATAATACTATAGTGATTGCCAAAGTTGTCACTTGTGCTGGAAAATTCATCGGAGTTTACTGCCGACACCGGAAAGTCGCCGGAGTATAGCCGTCGGTGCCGGAAAATTCGCCGGAGTTGCTGCCGGCGCCGAAAAAGTCATCAGAATTAGCATTGTCGCTGGAAAAATCACCAAGAAACTAGTTTCTTGATGTTAGAAACCGGTTTCTTGGTGATTTTTCCGGTAATTTTACCGGTGACAATGCCAAGTCCGACGACTATTCTGGAGTTTGATGTCGGTGCCGAAAAAGTTGCCGGAGTAGTTCTTGGTGTTGGAAAAATTGCCAGAGTTATTGCCGGCGTAAAAAAAATCGTCAGAATTGACATTGTCGCCAGCAAAATCATTAGAAAAATCACCAAGAAAGTGGTTTTTTTATCAAGAAACTGGTTTCTTCACCAAGAAAGTGGTTTCTTCATCAAGGAACTAATTTTGTTACACAACAATAATAAAGATTATGAAAACAAAACAAAAATGATATACACTGAAAAATAATTGAAACCAGTTTCATCAATCAACCAAATAGAGAAAAAAAATACAAAAAAAATTACCAAGAAACCGAAAAAAAACCAGTTTCTTGGTGATTAGTCCGATAATTTTTCCGGTGACAATGACAATTTTGACGAATTTCTCAGAGTTTACCGTTCGATCGAAAAAGTCACCGGAGTAGATGTCGGTGTATTAGTCGTCAGAGTTGCTACCAATGCTAGAAAATTCGTCATAATTGCCATTGTCGTCAGAAAAATTACCGGAAAAATTACCAAAAAACTGGTTTCTTCATCAAGAAACCAGAAACCAGTTTCTTGGTAATTTTTCCAGCGACTATGCCAATTCTGATGACTTTTCTGAAGTTTACTGTCGCTGCCGGAAAAGTCGCCGGAGTAGCTGCTAGCGTCAGAAAAGTCGTCAGAATTGGCATTGTCAACGGAAAAATCACCAAGAAACCGGTTTCTTAGACTTCAAGAAACCGGTTTCTTGGTGATTTTTCAGTGATTATTCCGGCAAAAATGCCAACTCCAACGAATTTTCCGGCGCCGGCAGCAACTCCGACGAATTTTCCGGCACCGACCGCTACTCCGGTGACTTTTCCGGCACCGGCAGCAAACTCCGGTGACTTTTCCGGCATCAATGACAAATAAAAATTCCTAAACAAATAAAAACATTAAATATGGGATTTAGAAACCTAATTACATATATATGGCATATCAAATACCATAAAAAAACCTAAAAATAAAAAAATACCATATAAATTGGCCAAACTTAAATGTGCCATATTTATCATAAGAACTTTTAAAATCTCATACTAAGTGTAATTTCCTCAATAAATATATATATATATAAAAAAAAAACTTAAATAAACTTCCACAAGTTTTTTTTTTTCTCTTTCTTTCATGATATACCATAGCAAATAAAAACAATATACCACTCTATTTATTTATTATTATATCATAGCATATCATAAAGATATACTGTACAAAATAAAAAAAATACTAAAAACTTAAATTAATATTTAATAGTTTTTTTTTAATCCTTCACGATATACATATCACATACAAACGATATACATTAGACCAATATGAATATACCATAAACTTAAACTAATATACTATTAAATGATTTTTTTCCACGATATACAATAGCATATAAAAACTATATTCTGCAATCATAAGTATAAATATTATAGTGAAAAATTAATATACCATCAGTATAGTAGAAAAAAATTAGAGAAAATTACATGAGGAGACGAAATTTTAAAACAAATTTTGAAAATAGCGTTGCCTATTTTATTATAATAGAATTAGCACTTGTTTTTATTTATTTTACTTGATTTCGGCAACTGTATACCAATGAAAACTTATTGCTTATATGAGATTTTTAGAGAGTTTGAAAAAGTTATTTCCTCTTTTTATCTCTCTTCAATAGACACTAGTATATATGCCAGTTTCCTCTTTTTTTCAATTTTTTTTGTTCTTTTATTTTTATTTTTTTTTGTTTTGTCCTTTTATTTAGCGTCATCGTATTGTTTTTTTTTTCTTGATACATTGATTTAAAGTATTCATTTTAAATATTTTATTTTATTATTGTATTTCTTTCTCTCTTTCTCTCGTTTAAAAATTTAAAAAAAAAATCGATCGTAGAGAAATTATTTTGGCTGAAGAATTACATATGATTTATTTTTGAAGATCATTATTTTAATAAGATAAGTATATATACATATATTTTTGTTACTATTACTAGAGAAAATAAATAGAATTTAAAGTAACTATCTAATTTCTTTTTTTATATAATTAACAAATAAATAATTAAAATTAAATATACCATCCAATTTCATAAATTATTAAAAATCTTTTGTTAATTTATATTTAAAAACTATGAGATAGTATAGTATAAACAAGTTTACTTAATTAAGCAATTTAAATATATTTCTAAAATAACTTATAATAAAATAAGAAGGTAATATAAATTTAGTTATATTAATTATATACTAAATTTTTAATAAAGAAAGTATACTTTAGTTACTTTCTTTTCTTTCAAATATTTTAAAAAAAATTATGGTCAATATAATTATTTGAGTTCAAGAGTTATGTCTCACTAGGCCTAATCATCATAATCCACTTTTTAAAGTGATTCTTTTAAAATGTGCGAAGAATATATTTTTTCACCAGAAAATCGAAATAAAAAGTGACATTTTAGTTTTTTTTTTCTTATATACATATGTATATATATATATTTAGCTATCAAAAAAGTAATCAACTTTTAAACTTAAAACAAAATATACCAACCAATTTCACAAGTTACCAAAATATATTTTATTATTTTATATTTAAAATAAATAATATTCTACATAAGTCTTCTGTATTTAACTGCTAGTCGTCCTGATATCTGTTACAGTGTGGGAGTGTGTGCTAGATATCAAAGTAATCCTATGGAATCTCATGTATCAGCTGTAAAAAGGATTATTAGATATGTTAATAGCACTCCTGATTATGGAATTTGGTACTCAAAAGATACCAATTCAAATCTTGCTTGTTTTAGTGATGCAGATTGGGCAGGAAATGCTGATGATCGAAAGAGCACAAGTGGAGGGTGCTTCTTCCTTGGGAATAATCTAGTATCTTGGCATAGCAAGAAACAGAATTCCATCTCCTTATCCACTGCCGAAGCTGAGTACATAGCTGCTGGCAGTTGTTGCACTCAACTATTGTGGTTGAAACAAATGTTGATTGATTATGGGTTTGATTTGGGTGTTTTGACTATTTTTTGTGACAATACGAGTGCCATAAATATTTCCAAAAATCCTGTTCAACACTCTAGAACAAAGCACATTGATATAAGACACCACTTTATTAGGGAACTTGTTGAAAATAAATCATTGCAATTAGAATATGTTGATACTGAAAAACAATTAGCTGATATTTTCACCAAGGCCCTAGATGCAAGTCGCTTTGACTCCCTCAGAAAATCTTTGGGAGTTTGCATTGTTTAATTTTATCTGTTCATAATTCGTGTACAATAGTGTTATGTGATTCTTCTTTAGCTCTTAATCTTCTCTCATTGTATTTTGACAAAACATGTTTATGCTTTTGGAATATAATTAGTTAGGATCTCAGTCTGATCATACTTTGTGATGTTGTGTTAAAAGATTCTTGTTACTCTTTATTTGTGTCTAGGATTAAATAATGTTCTTATACAGAGTTGAGCAATTTTTGTTTCATTCTTGTCAGGCCCCTTGCTGGAATAGAGCTACCCATACTGAGGTGTGAAAGCCATCTGATGAGTAAGCTGGAACATTGTAATTAGCAACTATGATGAGGATGCACTACCATAGAAAAGGGCTACCTTCAGTATGGTGTGAAAGCATCCAGTTGCGGGATCAATTTGAAAAAGGCGAAAATGAAAAATCATGCCAAGGACAATGATCCTATTTTCACTGCACACACTTATGTCTGACAAGTGTGTTCAACTCTGTAAGTCTCCTCTATTAAAATTAAATTAATAATCCTGGTTCACAATTCTCAGTAACATGCATATCTTTTTCCTCAACATCAATTAAGTATGATCATTTCATGAGATTCTAATTAGTTATTTTCCTTGAAAGCATAACATGTAATCTACTTTGTCAATTGTCAATGATATTTGATTTCTCTGCTTGATTCGAATCACATATACTCATTGTACACATTATTTTTTTATTTTCGGTTTTATTTTAAAATAAAAACAAAAAAAAAAAGGGAGGCGTGTGACTTGCTTCATGGGTCAAGGAAAATCTTGTGCATAAATGGTAAGTATCAACATTCATTCTTTCTTTGATTTATTATGATATTTTTCCAAGTAAAGATTAATCTTTATATGGTAATGTGTCTTTATTCTTGAAAGATTGCTTTATTTTTGGAAAAATTTGTTGGCATTTCTAGTTTCCTTTTATTTTTTTTTAAAAAAAAAAGGGGGAAAGGAGTTGAGAAGTGGGCGGTTTCCTCTTTTGGTTCATGGGCTGGCGGTTATCATTTGAATTTTCAAAATTGGTTTCCTTTTTCTTGTTTTGATTCCAAGGTTATATAAACCAAGTTTTGTCACTTATTTCACCACCTACCCGAACCTTCTTCTTGTTTCTTTGTCAGACACTATTCATCTTCTCTTTCAGTTTCAAAATGGTGAGAACCAAGAATCTAGGGCACTCTAAAAAATTAGAAGAAACCGTTCCAACTCCTTCTAGTGCTCCCCCTGCTGCCTCAGTTCCTTCTCCTGCTGTTGCAAAGCCTGGAGATTCATCGCTTCCCCAGCGTGAATCTCAAGCCGTGAAGCCAAAACGTCCACCCAAGCAAGTAGCTCGCAAATCGGTAAGGCCCTATCGCACCTGGACGTCCTCTTCTGAATCCTCGAAGGAATCTCCTCCTCCATTGGCTGTTCCTCCTCCTGCTGCATCAATGGCTGGCACCACTCCAACAGGCCCTTCCACTCGAACTCGAGCCCAGCAAGCCTCGGCTGAGAAAGAACTTCAAGCCTCTCGATCTCGAGAGAAGACTGCTCCTCCAGCCAAGAAGAAACTCAAGACTAATCCTCCCTCGGCTTCCTCGAGTTCCAGTTCAGAAGAAGAGGATCCAATGGAAGTCTCTTCAGACAAATCAGTATCTCTGCATACCGAGAAGGACGATGAAGACACGGAACTCGAGCCGAGCCTCCTCGTTCAAAAGCGCTTCGCTGAAAGGCCTCTCGCTTCGCCAAAGGCAAGCAGCCCATGGAAGATCCTCCATCTGGTAATATCCCTTCCTCTATCTCTGGCTGTCCAACTTTTTACTATCGAGACAATGAGCGTGACTGGAATCTTTATGCAACTCGTAAGTTTGAAAGTGAGAGGAATTATGATTTGCATGCCCATCGTGTATATGGTATTGTAAAGTTCATTCAATTTCATCAATGGGAACACACTCTTACTGGTTTTATTGGATTCATTGCTAACATTATTAAAGAGTTTTATGCTAATCTTACTGATGATTTCCTTGATGAGAACTCTAGACTGTATAGAAGAGTGTATGTTAGGGGTCACTGGTTCTCATTTTCTGAAAAGGACATTGCTCAGGCTCTGCAATTGCCTGAGAATGTATCCAATGCTGTGATGTCCATGGATCGTGACTTGATGCACTCTGAACTCACTGGTGCTCGTTCGTAAGTGAAACCGAGGGGAGAGTCTTCGAATTACTCACCTCACTTTTGCTCATGCTTCCCTTATGCGGTTTGCACTAAGCAATTGGGTTCCAAATTCGAACAAGACCGTGGTGTCTCAAGAAGTGGCTACACTCCTATACCGCATCACCTCTGGAACTTCCATTGATCTAGCCTCTCATATTCTCAACCAGATTGTCTCCTTTCGAAGAGGTAAAAAGCCAACCTTCAAACTTGTATTTCCAAATCTCATCTATAAGGTTTTATCCTCTCAGAAGAATGTGGCCCAAGCACATGAAACTCTTGAGCCTCCCATCACTGGCCCTACATTCCAACCTTCTGAATATTTTGATGGTGTGTTCCAAAAACGGCCAAAGGCTGGTGCTGCTGCTGCTTCTGCTGGTGCAAGTTCGTGCTCTGCCGTTCGCAGCTCCCGGAAGTCAAGTCCGAACTTCGAATGTGTACACTCGTCTTGAAGCAATGGCTGATGTCCAGCATGACATGTCCAGGCAACTGTCCACCTTGATTAAACTCTCCAAAAATTAAAGTGTTATAGTTTGTTTCTTTTTACTTAAACTTTGGTCTATTTTTGTTCTTTGTTTACTTTGGCACTCCGATAAACAAAAAGGGGGAGAGATATTTTTTGGGTTTTGTTGCCCAACTCTGGACCCTTTTTTTTTAGGGGGAGTTGTGGTTTGTTAGTACTTGTGAACTTATTGTTTAAAGTTAGCATGCTCTTTGTTTTTATTGTGATATTCGATTGTGTTACTCAGGGGGAGTAGTATTGTTTGCTCTTGCTAACTTTGCATTGCAGGTACTTTATGGTAAAAATTATTTTGTTCATCTAAAGTGCCAAAGGGGGAGATTGTAAAGTCTTTTTTTGGCAAGTTAGGTGACAAAATAATTTTTCCTTTTTATGGTAAGATTGCTATGCATTCATTTTCGAAATCTTACATCTTTTATTCGGTTATAAGTTGCCATTTTCCTTGTTTGGAAAGTTGCACTTTCAGCTGAACTTTCCTTTGTTGAAAACTTCTCAAAAGAGAAGGAATTCTCTTTTGGAAAGTTGTCCTTTTAAGGGAAACTTTGATTATTGCCTTTTCCTTATTAATTTCAATTGTATCTTGATACAATCAGAATATCTAATCTGTTTTTGGCAGGAATCAAGCTTTGAAAGAAGATCGGACCCGATTTTAGTAAGTTTCCCGTTTAAGGCGTATACGCTTCGTCAGCAACCGAATCTGATGTAGCAGATCGTGTTTGTTTTTGGAAAGTCTTTGTACAGCTGCTAATTCGATCTTGTGGTTGCCTCTTTGGTTTCTATGATCTATAAATAGAGCCTAGAGAGCAACCATTCGAATTACCTCTTCCATTATTCATTTTTTGCATTTATCTTTTGTGAGAAGAGAGTGTTTCTTTGTTTTGTGAGAGCCTAGTTGTTCACCTAGGTTCTAGTTGTTCTATTTCTGTTCTTACTCTATCTTAGAGGTTGTGAAGAACTACTTGACTGAACAAGAGATTGGTCTTCGGGAGAAGACTTGATAAAGCCTTACTTCGGGAGGAAGTAAGCACTTGGTCTTCGGGAGAAGACTTGCTAAAGCCTTACTTCGGGAGGAAGTAAGCACTCACACTTCAAAGACGAAGGGAGTTCGGGCTTGAAGGTGTTTCAAGAAGTCAGATTCATAAAGTGGATTACAAAGGATTGCGCAATACTTTAGAGGGAGTCTAAACTTGTTTAAGTCAATTGTCTTTGTAATTTTGATACTTTATTAATTGATTTCATTCTCTGGGCGTGGCCCCGTGGACTAGGAGTGTTCGTGAGAACACTGATACCACGTATAAATCTCTTGTGTCAAGTTATTTATTTTTACGCAAATATTTTATATTCTCGTTCGGTTCTTTGTAGCAGAATTACTTTCTGCTGCTGCAAACGCTTACAGTTTTTATATTTTCTTATATACAACTGACATTTGCAAAAACACGGTTTTTCATTTGGTATCAGAGCGGGACACTAAACTCTTAGTGTGGTCCTATAACGTTTTTGTTAGAATGTCATTTTTTGCAGAAGGAAGTTCTATTTCTAGACCACCATTGCTTAATGACTCTAACTATCCTTACTGGAAAGTTAGAATGAGAGCCTTCATCAAATCTCAAGATGAGAAGGCGTGGAGAATGGTTCTATCAGGTTGGTCTCCTCCAGTTGAGACAGATTCTTCAGGTAATACTATTATAAAATCTGAACTGGAATGGTCTATTGAAGATGATAAACTATCTGCCTACAATAGCAAAGCCTTGCATGCTATCTTTAATGGTGTAGGTGAGGGTTACATTAAACTTATATCATCTTGTGTTTCTGCTAAGGAAGCTTGGGAGATTCTTCAAACTCAGTTTGAAGGAACTTCTGATGTGAAAAGATCTAGATTTATCATGCTTCAAACTAAATTTGATGAGCTTAGAATGTCTGATAATGAAACTTTAACTGAATTCTATGAAAAATTATCTGACATTGCTAATGAATATTTTGCTCTTGGAGAAAAGCTTGATGACTCTGTTCTTGTGAGAAAAATTGTTAGAGTTCTTCCTGAAAGGTTTGATACGAAACTTTTGGCAATGGAGGAAGCTAAAGATTTTAGCACTATGAAAGTGGAAGAATTGATGGGTTCCTTACGTACTTTTGAATTAAATCAACAGATTAAACAAAAGGACAAACCCAAATCCATTGTTGATAAAGGTAAAAGTATTGCTTTGAAAGTTGCTAATAATGAAAATTCTGATAGTGAATGTGATGATGAGATTGCTTTATTAACTAAGAATTTTCAGAAATATATGAAAAAGATGGGAAATAAAAAGAATATTTCGAAAGGTTCAAAAGGTAATGCTTTCATTAAACCATCTGTCTCTAACAAAAAGGGAATTCAGTGCAGGGAATGTGAAGGTTTTGGGCATATTCAATCTGAGTGTGCAAACACTTTGAAAAAGAATAAGAAAAGTTTCAATGTCACTTGGAGTGATGATGAAACCGAAAGTGATGAAGATATTACTGAAAATGTTGCCCTAACCTCTGTTATGACTAATGTGTTGTGTGATTCACAGGTGAAAGATAGATTGGTATGTCTGAATAATACCACCAAACAAGAGGAATCAGATTCAGATGAGTCTGAAATCTGTGAAGAATCTCTTGCTGAATCATACAAAGTCATGTATGAAAAATGGATTCAGGTTGCTTCTGAAAATAGAGAGTTGAATAAATTGAAATAAAAAATTGTCTCATCAGATTGAAATGTGTGAGTTGAAAATAAAAGAATATGAGACAAGTGTTTGTGATAAAGATGAAAAAATCTCTCTATTGAAGAAGGAACTTGAAAACTTTAAGAAAAATGTTCAAATGCTTAATCCTGGATCTTCTATTTTTGAAAAAGCTCAGAATGCAGGTCAGAGAGGTTTTGCAGGCCTTGGTTCTAATGGAATGGAAAGTTCTGGAGTCACGAAGTTTGTAAAATCTAGTGTTCCAACGAATCACCATGAGGCTTCAAACTCTGCCGTAACAAGCCATGTACTCGTGGCGAAGAAGAACAAACTCTTCGATGCCGCAAAATCTCCGGGATTTTCGGAAAGGGTAAGATCTCAGGTAAAAAGATTTGTTCCCATTTGTCATTTTTGTGGTAGAAAAGGACATATCAGACCTAAATGTTTCACATTGAACAACCTGTTTAAAACAAATTATTTTGATAATTTGAAAAAATCTCAAAAGAAACATAAAGGTTTGAAACAAATATGGGTGAAAAAGAAGTGTCTAGCTGGTTTTTCTGATAAACCTGCTGCATCTCAAATGTGGTATTTTGACAGTGGTTGCTCTAGACATATGACAGGTGACAAGGATTTCTTGACTAACATACGGCCTATGCAATGTGGAGAAGTCACCTTTGGTAATGGCTTATCAGGAAAAGTTGTTGGTATGGGAACTCTAAATTTTGAAGGGTTACCTAGACTGAAAAATGTGATGTTAGTTGAAGGACTGAGGGCTAATTTACTTAGCATCAGTCAAATCTGTGATCAAGGGTTTACTGTTTCTTTTGATAGTGATCATTGTTATGTTATGAATGATGACAATGAATGTATCTTGCAAGGATTTCGATCCAATGATAACCGTTACACTCTAACCCCTGTGTTTACTTGTCACTCAGCTATCAACAACACCCCAGATCTGTGGCATGCCAAGCTTGGGCATATTAATTTTAAAAACCTGAAAAAATTGTCAAATGCAGGTATTGTTCGAGGTCTTCCCAAGCTTGGTAAGGAAAGTGAAGGTAAGTGTGAACCGTGTCAACTTGGGAAGCAATTAAAAATCACTCACAAGCCTGTGTCTGATATCAATACCTCAAAGGTATTGGAATTGCTTCACATGGATCTTATGGGTCCAATCCAAGTTGAAAGTTTGAATGCTAAACGATATATCTTTGTGTGTGTTGATGATTTCTCTCGTTTTACTTGGGTAGATTTCTTAAGAGAAAAATCTGACACTTTTGATGCCTTTAAAACTCTTTGTCTGAGATTAAGAGTTGAGAAAGGTTGTAATATTGGGAAAATTGTTCGAATTCGAAGTGATCATGGTAAGGAGTTTGAAAATTCTGTGTATGATGATTTTTGCAAGTCTACAGGTATAACTCATGAATTTTCAGCTCCCAAAACTCCTCAACAAAATGGAGTTGTTGAGAGGAAGAATCGAACTTTGCAGGAAATGGCAAGAGTGATGTTAAATAGCAAGAAATTGACAAAGCGCTTATGGGCTGAAGCTATTAACACTGCTTGCTACATAATAAACAGAGTGTTTATTCGTCCAGGTACCTCAAAAACATCTTATGAAATCTGGAAAGGTAAGCGCCCCAATGTAAGTCATTTTCATGTTTTTGGATGTGTGTGTTATGTCTATAGAGATCGTGAGCATATTGGTAAATTTGATGCTAAAAGTGATGTTGGTGTGTTTATTGGATATTCCTTAAACAGTAGAGCTTATCGTGTTTATAACATGAGAACTCAAACTGTTTTGGAATCAGCTAATGTGGTTGTTGATGATTTTAGAGATTTTTCAGAGTTTTCCACAGAAGCCAAGATAGATAGTCTCATGGATACTCCTCCAAAAGTTGTAACAACAGATCCTGATGCAGCAGAACCCATTGCTGATGCTGCAAATGACGAATCTGCTGCTGCAACTGAAACTGGAGAACCAGAACCGTCTATCTTGACTCATCCAAACATCATCACTGACTCTATTCAGAAAGAACCAAGCACCAGAGTCAAACAAAATCATCCAAAAGATCTCATCCTTGGAAATCCTGAAGAAAGCATGGTAACTCGCAGAAGGTATATTAATTTAATCAGCTTTCTTTGCTTTGTTTCTCAATATGAACCGAAAAATGTGAAGGAAGCCATGACCTTTGAGGAATGGCTCAATGCAATGCAAGAGGAACTCAACCAATTTGTTCGCAACAAGGTATGGATTTTGGTCCGAAGACCAAAAGGTATAAATGTTATTGGAACAAAGTGGTTATTTAAAAATAAAAGTGATGAGTTCGGTACAATTGTGAGAAACAAGGCTCGTTTGGTGGCACAAGGGTACACACAGGTAGAAGGTATTGATTTTGATGAAACTTTTGCTCCTGTTGCAAGGTTAGAATCAATTCGTTTACTTTTGTGTATTGCTTGTATTCTGAATATTAAATTGTTTCAAATGGATGTGAAATCTGCCTTCCTAAATGGTATTTTGAATGAGGAAGTTTATGTTGAGCAACCAAAAGGATTCGAAGATCCTCAATTTCCAGACCATGTATACAAACTTGAAAAAGCTTTGTATGGTCTGAAACAAGCTCCTCGAGCTTGGTATGAAAGGTTGACTCAATTTTTACTTTCTCATGGCTATCACAGAGGTAGTGTGGATAAAACTCTTTTCATCAAACATATAAAATCTGATTTTATCATTGCTCAAATTTATGTTGATGATATAGTTTTTGGTTCTACATCTAACCATGAAGTGCAGGTATTTGTTGATCAAATGAAAAGTGAATTTGAAATGAGCATGGTTGGTGAGCTTAATTTCTTTCTGGGTCTTCAAGTGAGACAAATGGAAGGAGGTACATTTGTATCTCAAAGCAAGTATGCTAAGAACCTGGTCAAGAAATTTGGCCTTGAATCGGCTAAGCAGGTAAGTACTCCTATGAGCACCACACTGAAATTAACAAAAGATGAGAATGGAGTAAAGGTAGACACTACACTCTATCGTAGCATGATTGGAAGTCTTCTGTATTTAACTGCTAGTCGTCCTGATATCTGTTACAGTGTGGGAGTGTGTGCTAGATATCAAAGTAATCCTATGGAATCTCATGTATCAGCTGTAAAAAGGATTATTAGATATGTTAATAGCACTCCTGATTATGGAATTTGGTACTCAAAAGATACCAATTCAAATCTTGCTTGTTTTAGTGATGCAGATTGGGCAGGAAATGCTGATGATCGAAAGAGCACAAGTGGAGGGTGCTTCTTCCTTGGGAATAATCTAGTATCTTGGCATAGCAAGAAACAGAATTCCATCTCCTTATCCACTGCCGAAGCTGAGTACATAGCTGCTGGCAGTTGTTGCACTCAACTATTGTGGTTGAAACAAATGTTGATTGATTATGGGTTTGATTTGGGTGTTTTGACTATTTTTTGTGACAATACGAGTGCCATAAATATTTCCAAAAATCCTGTTCAACACTCTAGAACAAAGCACATTGATATAAGACACCACTTTATTAGGGAACTTGTTGAAAATAAATCATTGCAATTAGAATATGTTGATACTGAAAAACAATTAGCTGATATTTTCACCAAGGCCCTAGATGCAAGTCGCTTTGACTCCCTCAGAAAATCTTTGGGAGTTTGCATTGTTTAATTTTATCTGTTCATAATTCGTGTACAATAGTGTTATGTGATTCTTCTTTAGCTCTTAATCTTCTCTCATTGTATTTTGACAAAACATGTTTATGCTTTTGGAATATAATTAGTTAGGATCTCAGTCTGATCATACTTTGTGATGTTGTGTTAAAAGATTCTTGTTACTCTTTATTTGTGTCTAGGATTAAATAATGTTCTTATACAGAGTTGAGCAATTTTTGTTTCATTCTTGTCAGGCCCCTTCTTTGGAATAGAGCTACCCATACTGAGGTGTGAAAGCCATCTGATGAGTAAGCTGGAACATTGTAATTAGCAACTATGATGAGGATGCACTACCATAGAAAAGGGCTACCTTCAGTATGGTGTGAAAGCATCCAGTTGCGGGATCAATTTGAAAAAGGCGAAAATGAAAAATCATGCCAAGGACAATGATCCTATTTTCACTGCACACACTTATGTCTGACAAGTGTGTTCAACTCTGTAAGTCTCCTCTATTAAAATTAAATTAATAATCCTGGTTCACAATTCTCAGTAACATGCATATCTTTTTCCTCAACATCAATTAAGTATGATCATTTCATGAGATTCTAATTAGTTATTTTCCTTGAAAGCATAACATGTAATCTACTTTGTCAATTGTCAATGATATTTGATTTCTCTGCTTGATTCGAATCACATATACTCACTGTACACATTATTTTTTTATTTTCGGTTTTATTTTAAAATAAAAAAAAAAAAGGAAGGCGTGTGACTTGCTTCATGGGTCAAGGAAAATCTTGTGCATAAATGGTAAGTATCAACATTCATTCTTTCTTTGATTTATTATGATATTTTTCCAAGTAAAGATTAATCTTTATATGGTAATGTGTCTTTATTCTTGAAAGATTGCTTTATTTTTGGAAAAATTTGTTGGCATTTCTAGTTTCCTTTTATTTTTTTTTTAAAAAAAAAGGGAAAGGGGAAAGGAGTTGAGAAGTGGGCGGTTTCCTCTTTTGGTTCATGGGCTGGCGGTTATCATTTGAATTTTCAAAATTGGTTTCCTTTTTCTTGTTTTGATTCCAAGGTTATATAAACCAAATTTTGTCACTTATTTCACCACCTACCCGAACCTTCTTCTTGTTTCTTTGTCAGACACTATTCATCTTCTCTTTCAGTTTCAAAATGGTGAGAACCAAGAATCTAGGGCACTCTAAAAAATTAGAAGAAACCGTTCCAACTCCTTCTAGTGCTCCCCCTGCTGCCTCAGTTCCTTCTCCTGCTGTTGCAAAGCCTGGAGATTCATCGCTTCCCCAGCGTGAATCTCAAGCCGTGAAGCCAAAACGTCCACCCAAGCAAGTAGCTCGCAAATCGGTAAGGCCCTATCGCACCTGGACTTCCTCTTCTGAATCCTCGAAGGAATCTCCTCCTCCATTGGCTGTTCCTCCTCCTGCTGCATCAATGGCTGGCACCACTCCAACAGGCCCTTCCACTCGAACTCGAGCCCAGCAAGCCTCGGCTGAGAAAGAACTTCAAGCCTCTCGATCTCGAGAGAAGACTGCTCCTCCAGCCAAGAAGAAACTCAAGACTAATCCTCCCTCGGCTTCCTCGAGTTCCAGTTCAGAAGAAGAGGATCCAATGGAAGTCTCTTCAGACAAATCAGTATCTCTGCATACTGAGAAGGACAGTGAAGACACAGAACTCGAGCCAGAGCCTCCTCGTTCAAAAACTGCTTCTGCAGCAAAGGCCTCTGCTGCTGCCAAAGGCAAGCAGCCCATGGAAGATCCTCCATCTGGTAATATCCCTTCCTCTATCTCTGGCTGTCCAACTTTTTACTATCGAGACAATGAGCGTGACTGGAATCTTTATGCAACTCGTAAGTTTGAAAGTGAGAGGAATTATGATTTGCATGCCCATCGTGTTTATGGTATTGTAAAGTTCATTCAATTTCATCAATGGGAACACACTCTTACTGGTTTTATTGGATTCATTGCTAACATTATTAAAGAGTTTTATGCTAATCTTACTGATGATTTCCTTGATGAGAACTCTAGACTGTATAGAAGAGTGTATGTTAGGGGTCACTGGTTCTCATTTTCTGAAAAGGACATTGCTCAGGCTCTGCAATTGCCTGAGAATGTATCCAATGCTGTGATGTCCATGGATCGTGACTTGATGCACTCTGAACTCACTGGTGCTCGTTCAGAATTGAAACCAGGGGAGAGTCTTCGAATTACTCACCTCACTTTTGCTCATGCTTCCCTTATGCGGTTTGCACTAAGCAATTGGGTTCCAAATTCGAACAAGACCGTGGTGTCTCAAGAAGTGGCTACACTCCTATACCGCATCACCTCTGGAACTTCCATTGATCTAGCCTCTCATATTCTCAACCAGATTGTCTCCTTTCGAAGAGGTAAAAAGCCAACCTTCAAACTTGTATTTCCAAATCTCATCTATAAGGTTTTATCCTCTCAGAAGAATGTGGCCCAAGCACATGAAACTCTTGAGCCTCCCATCACTGGCCCTACATTCCAACCTTCTGAATATTTTGATGGTGTGTTCCAAAAACGGCCAAAGGCTGGTGCTGCTGCTGCTTCTGCTGGTGCAAGTTCAGGCTCTGCTGCTGCAGAGCTCCTGGAAGTCAAGTCTGAACTTCAGAATGTGTACACTCGTCTTGAAGCAATGGCTGATGTCCAGCATGACATGTCCAGGCAACTGTCCACCTTGATTAAACTCTCCAAAAATTAAAGTGTTATAGTTTGTTTCTTTTTACTTAAACTTTGGTCTATTTTTGTTCTTTGTTTACTTTGGCACTCCGATAAACAAAAAGGGGGAGAGATATTTTTTGGTTTTTGTTGCCCAACTCTGGACCCTTTTTTTTTAGGGGGAGTTGTGGTTTGTTAGTACTTGTGAACTTATTGTTTAAAGTTAGCATGCTCTTTGTTTTTATTGTGATATTCGATTGTGTTACTCAGGGGGAGTAGTATTGTTTGCTCTTGCTAACTTTGCATTGCAGGTACTTTATGGTAAAAATTATTTTGTTCATCTAAAGTGCCAAAGGGGGAGATTGTAAAGTCCTTTTTTGGCAAGTTAGGTGACAAAATAATTTTTCCTTTTTATGGTAAGATTGCTATGCATTCATTTTCGAAATCTTACATCTTTTATTCGGTTATAAGTTGCCATTTTCCTTGTTTGGAAAGTTGCACTTTCAGCTGAACTTTCCTTTGTTGAAAACTTCTCAAAAGAGAAGGAATTCTCTTTTGGAAAGTTGTCCTTTTAAGGGAAACTTTGATTATTGCCTTTTCCTTATTAATTTCGATTGTATCTTGATACAATCAGAATATCTAATCTGTTTTTGGCAGGAATCAAGCTTTGAAAGAAGATCGGACCCGATTTTAGTAAGTTTCCCGTTTCTCGCGGATCTGCTTCGTCAGCAACCGAATCTGATGTAGCAGATCGTGTTTGTTTTTGGAAAGTCTTTGTACAGCTGCTAATTCGATCTTGTGGTTGCCTCTTTGGTTTCTATGATCTATAAATAGAGCCTAGAGAGCAACCATTCGAATTACCTCTTCCATTATTCATTTTTTGCATTTATCTTTTGTGAGAAGAGAGTGTTTCTTTGTTTTGTGAGAGCCTAGTTGTTCACCTAGGTTCTAGTTGTTCTATTTCTGTTCTTACTCTATCTTAGAGGTTGTGAAGAACTACTTGACTGAACAAGAGATTGGTCTTCGGGAGAAGACTTGATAAAGCCTTACTTCGGGAGGAAGTAAGCACTTGGTCTTCGGGAGAAGACTTGCTAAAGCCTTACTTCGGGAGGAAGTAAGCACTCACACTTCAAAGACGAAGGGAGTTCGGGCTTGAAGGTGTTTCAAGAAGTCAGATTCATAAAGTGGATTACAAAGGATTGCGGCAATACTTTAGAGGGAGTCTAAACTTGTTTAAGTCAATTGTCTTTGTAATTTTGATACTTTATTAATTGATTTCATTCTCTGGGCGTGGCCCCGTGGACTAGGAGTGTTCGTGAGAACACTGATACCACGTATAAATCTCTTGTGTCAAGTTATTTATTTTTCTGCAAATATTTTATATTCTCGTTCGGTTTTTGTCGTAGCATTACTTTCTGCTGCTGCAAACGCTTACAGTTTTTATATTTTCTTATATACAACTGTCATTTGCAAAAACACGGTTTTTCATTTTTAATAAAGAAAGTATACTTTAGTTACTTTCTTTTCTTTCAAATATTTAAAAAAAAATTATGATCAATATAATTATTTGAGTTCAAGAGTTATGTCTCACTAGCCCTAATCGTCATAATCCACTTTTTAAAGTGATTCTCTTAAAATGTGCGAAGAATATATTTTTTCACCAGAAAATCGAAATAAAAAGTGACATTTTAGTTTTTTTTTTCTTATATATATATATATATATTTAGCTATCAAAAAAGTAATCAAATTTTAAACTTAAACAAAATATACCAACCAATTTCACAAGTTACCAAAATATATTTTATTATTTTATATTTAAAATAAATAATTTTTTACATAAGTTTAACTTACAAAATAATTTATATTCAAAATAACTTATATAAGGACACTAAATAGTATCTTAGACATTAAAAAAAAATGGTAATATGTATTATGTAAGTGATTTTGTAAATTATTATTATTATTATTATTATTATTATTGGAGGAGAGAGGATTGAAACTTGAAAACTTCTCTTTGTAGGAGACATGTAAAAGTATTAGACGTACTATACTTATGACTAAGATGTCATTTAGTTTCTTTGTAAGTACTTTTGTTAGTAACTTACAAAGTTGCTCTATAATATCCTTATTGAATAATTTTTAATTATAAAATAACTAAATACTTTATAATAATTTATGAAATTGGTGGCTATAGTTAATTTTCTTTAAGATTTTCTTTGTGAGGTGTTTAAGTTTATAATTTAGTTAATCTTGAGGGTTTTTTTATCTTTTTTAAAAGCATTTTAGTTAATACAAATACTAAAAAAAAACTAAAATGATGCTTTTAAGTCTAAAAATTTGTGTTTGCAGATGGAAAAAAAAACATATACTTTGTCAAAATGATTATTTTAAAAGGTATGTTATAATAATAACACGTTTGAGCTAAAATAATTAATAGTATGGCTGATTTTTTTATTTTTTTATTTTTTTTGAAAAACAAAATAGTGAGAGACGTATAATTTCTCTGAGAAAAAAAATAGAGAAATATGACACATGATTGGAGAGATTAAAGAAAGGTGATAATGTATTTGTTACCGAGCTTATATATATTTCATAGTGAAATATAACTATACCTCAAACTTAAACTAATATTCCACATTTTTTTTAATTTCCGTCTTATATACCATAGCACATTAAAATAATATACCACAATCTTAAACTAATATACTACCTTTCAGTTTTTTTTAATATACTATTGCACATAAAAATGATATACTATTGTGCAAAATAACTATACCAAACACTTAATTATTCAAGGTTATAATTGTAATTTTATCATCAAATTCTTAACATAATAGACATTTTTTTAATTTTTTATAAAAAGGGACATTTATTAACTTAATTGTTAGATTTAGGGCTATTTTGCATCTTGGCCCAAATCTTTATAAGGTTCTTTACTCTCACTGTGTAACTGTATATGTTGATTGTTGATGTTGTTCTTTTCTCTGTTTATTAATTAGTATCATCGTTCACCTTTTTGTTTGCCCTTTTTGTAACATTTTATTCTATAATTCTTCATTTTGTTTGTTTTTGTAATTTTAAATTTTCTTGAAATTCTAATGTGTGGATTAATTCTTAATTGTGATGACAGAATTCTAGACGCATGGATTAGATTGTGAAATAGGGGAAAATCCATTTTTAGTAATTGCTTACTTTTGATAAGAGTAAAGAGCCTTACAAAACTTTGCCTGGAGACATCATAATTTTAGTGAATGCTAAACCAGAAACATTTTCTGACTTAGAGATAGAGTGTTTAGAATGTTTGTGCTTTTTTTTCTTAATAAAAGAAATAACTATGACTCTTGGCTGCTTATATATTGACCAAAAGATTCTGTAAAATAATCGTTTTCTTTTGATCAAAATATTCATTTATTTTATTATTATTTATCCATTTCCACTCCTTTTTTCCCAAAATTCAAGCTCCAATGAAAAATTCAGCATAGCTTCATGCCATATGGAATGATGATATACAATAAAAGTTTAGGTGTTAGTCTTCGCATGATGCATTGCAAGAGCAGAGATGGTTTTGAGCTTATATGGGGTCCAACTGGGACAGGAAAGACGAAAATCAATGCTACACTTCTTAAAGATGAACTACACAACTCTTATTTGTGCACCAACAAATGTTGCAATAACTGAAGTGGCTTCTCGAAGCTTCTCGAGTCCCACTTGTTCAATGACACCATTAACTGAAGTGGGTTTTGTTTTGTTATAAAAAAGATATAATAAAAAACGTGAAAGGGTAAAAATGACCTTACAATTAAAAAAAAAACAAAATCCAACGCCCCATATTAATCCTACTCCTAATAGAATGTAAATTTCAATTACTTTAAATAGCCGTTTGAGTCCTTAATATCGTTTTTTCATCTCACCTCTCTCTCTTTCCTAAGCTAATTGAATACATTTGATAACCCTAATTTTGAAACTTCTAAAGCTCAAATTTTTCTTAAACTTTGTAAATTAACCAAAATTAATCATTTCTTTGAGTGATTAATTATGACTTCTCCTCAAGTAATTGGTGATCCTCATTACCATATATCACCCTATAGATATAGTTATACTACTCAATCTAACACAATAGAAGAAGAGCCACATGCTCGTTTCTTTACCATTAACTTAAATGCTAAGTTCATTCTTGCTCCACACTCCTCTAGTATGGAAGTTGAAGATGAAGAATCTTTATTCGACGACGACGCGGGAAATTCTACTGTTTTTTTAGAAAATATTGGATGGATTTCGTACGAGACATTGATGAAGAGCGACGTTACTGAAGCCCTACTTAACATTGAAGACATGCTTGCTGAGGTCTATCTTCCTTCTCTCTCTTTTATTGCCGTTGGCGTTATTGATTGCGGTAGAAAGATGATGAACAACAATGATTATGATAATAATAATTTGAATGAAGAAGTCGGTGTTAATATTTCTGTTGAAGTTTTTGTTGATGAACTACCTCAACTTGATGACGACGACGAGGACGACGACGACGACGATAATGACTTTGATATGAATGATGTTCCAATTCGCTTTGTGGCGGCAAGTGAAGAGTCAATCGAGAAATTAGAAAAAGTTTGGGTTAAAGATAATCCAATTTTTTGTTCGATTTGTTTGGAAGCTGCTAAGTTACCATGCACTCACGCGTATCATGAAGAATGTGTTGTTGAGTGGCTACAAGTTAGTAAATTTTGTCCAAATTGTAGAGTCGAGATAGTTTAAAAATCATGTACTTAACAAATTTTTACTCATATATAAGCTATGTTTGGACCATTTTAATAATTATTATATATGAAGTTGTGTATTATATAAACATATTGAAGGAATTCATTAATAAAGTTTTATGATCCGTTTTGTTTAGTGAGTATATTATTATTTTTGATTTTGGTGGTTGCTTCAAAAAATAATATCGTTAGTTTAATAATTATATACTCAACAAATTTTTACTCATATATATAAGCTATGTTTGGACCATTTTAATTATTATATATATAGTTGTGTATTATATAAACATCTTGAAGGAATTTATTAATAAAATTTTATGATCTGTTTAGTGAGTATATTATTATTTTTTATTTTGGTGGTTGTTTCAAAAACTAACGATATTCATGATTCTATAGCATTATGTTTAATGTAGTTGTTTTTTCTTGTAACATCATATGAGAAGAAATCCAATTTAAGTAACTATTCAATTCTTATTATGTTATGTATATTTTGATCATTAGTAAATGGATGAAAAATATAAGCTTTGTTCGTTAACAAAATGAAAACAAAATTTAAGCAATTAATTCGATTCTTACTATTTCAGGTTTTTTTTTTTAATTAAAAATATGAAAACAAAATGAAGAAGTGGATATTTGGTATCCTATTTTTTTTAATATTGTAGTTTATTATTTACCTTTTATAAAATACTTAAAAGATATTCAAATAGTAGTTACTCCATTATTATTCTTGTCTCATTTATTTGTTGAACTATGCAATTAAATAAGTAATAAATTTTTAATTAGTTCTATTTTCATTATTGAATTTTATTTTGTTAAGCGCTAACAACACTACTCATTATCTTGCTCGTAGTGCTTGGATGAGTTTTTAAAAACTCTTAAAATCGCTCACTACACAAAACAATATTTGTTATATTTTTTCTTATATAATGATATTTATGTATGGTAACAAATTTTTTTGTCACAATTTTGAGGCGGTGAGCGTTCGGGGCCCGAGGCGCACGCTTGGCTCACCTACCTTCGAGGCCAGCCCTATTTTCTGTCAAACTCTACAATATTTACAGGCATACTAAATAACATTTATGTTGTTGATCTTATGTGTGGTACCACAAATTATTTTCCAAATTAAGGTTACAAGCTTCTCTTTGATGATACATAAAAGAGGAATTGTGTCATGTCATATTGATATTGTAAGGAAATAAAAATGACAGAGTTACAGGTCAAGTTATTTATTAACTAACATTACTATAAAATTATGTGATATTATTGTTCATTAACACAAATAAGGTATCAAACGAAAAAAAAAAAAAAACATGATGAGAAAACTAAGAGTACATAAAGTTGCAGGTTTTCAATCTTTGACATGCATTGTGTTATTGAGAATAATCTAGCTAATATAGACATGGATACTCTAGCTCGGTTTGCTTTATCGTTACATATGAATATAATCAATAAACAAGCCTAGATCTATGTCCACATTAATTCCACATATGAATCCAAATTTTAAATCTTTTTCCCCTCAACAAAATACTTAACAAATGAGAACATATATCATGCTATCTCTACACACAAATAATAAATAAAATAAAAAAAAAAAAAGGAAAACACATAAGTTAAACCCAAAATTAATCATAATAAAATGAAATACATTTTAAGAATGGAAACAAAAAGAACACACACCTAGACAACCCGGTTGGAATGTCACCATCCAAAACTACCTGAAAGGAATTACTACATACTTTTCACAACATAAGGCATTGTAAGGAAATCTATGTCGCCATGTTCATAAAATCCAAGCACAACCAACTAAGAAGGTAGCAACATATGAAATGATTCCACTGCTACCAATGCAAGATGATTCTTATTGTCACATATCAATGAATATTATATGCATTGCAAAACCCATTATCATCTTAGCAACAAGATGTTTGCAGTTGATAATTCTTTAATAAAGAGTTATTTGTCATGTTTTTTTAACTTAATTTGTGTGTATTTTGTTTATTTTTTAGGTCTTTTCTTTCCTTTCAGTGTTATTTTGTATTTTTGTGTTCTTTTGGGTAATTTATAGTTGTCAGTGATAATTATAAGTTTTATTTGAGTTTTGGTAAAGAAAAGAGTTTAATAGAGAAAATACAAGATTTTGCTAAAATTTTGCAAGGAATTTGCTGCAGCAAAAGTAGCAGTGACTGAATGTTGAAATTAATATAGAAAAAAGATGACGTGACAATTCATTAATTGATATGGCAAAAATTAGCTGAGGTAGCATGAATACATATGAATTGTGGCTAATTTATGAGGAAATTTCTAGAAAATTCATAAGGTTTATGTGGAATTAATTTTATGAAATGTATTTCTATGGAAAAGAGGGATAATATTACCTAGCCTCCATTACACCATTTGGGGGAACACAGTTTCATAGCAGCCACCATTATTGAAAATACTAAGGAAATAAAGAAAAAAAAGAAGAATAAGAAGAAAATGAGTGCACAAGAAAGAAGGAAGAAGGAGGAGTCATCCACATTGTTTCTTCTACTGCTTTAATCCTTTGTATTTTATTTTTATACTTCTTTATTTCATTTGGGTATTGTTCTTTATAATCTTCAGCATGAACTAATTTTCTTGTAGTTAGAACTTTTAATGAATCTTGGATTGTGAATTTTATTAATGTTTTATAAATATTTTTGGTAATAAGTTTTGTTCATTCAAGGATGCTTAATATTTGTCTACCTACTTTTGCTTGATCATCAATTGTAAGTTGTTAGCTAATCTTGATTTTTTTTAAAAAAATAAGATTAGTAGAAATGCTTGAATGATCCAAACCTTGGAAAAATGTGATGTGTAGATGGTATAGACATATTTTATTTACCTTGTATGACCCAAGGAAAATTGATGCTTAATTTGTACTCTCTAAATGGTCAAATAGCCCATACATCAAATGAGCTACTCTAAAGTTAGTTTAAAAAATGGTATTGTAGCTTCTCTAAATGTAGCTACAACTATTCATTGAGTTATATTTATTTTATTATTATTTTACTCTCTCACTCTTCTCTCATAGGACTGTACATCGGTCGGTTTGGGCGGTTTATCCTATATATTTTCTAACCCAATCTAAAGTTCGGGTTGCTAAAATTTAAGTGCAACCCGCCCAATTTAAAAAAAAAAATCCTATAAACCGACCAACGGTTTGGGCGGTTTGGTCGGGTTAACCCGCCCAAACCGGCCATTTTTTTTTTTTTAGTTTTAAAGTCAAAATTAACAAAAATTTTAAAAATAAATTAAAAATATCACATTCCACCAAAGTACAATACCATATATATGACTTTAAAACTAATAATTAAGTATATAACTTTATATTATTATATATTTAATCATTTATATTATATATAATAAAAACTAAAAAGTTTAAAAAAAAAATAAAAGTGCAAAATCGGGTTGGTCGGGTTGGTCGGTTTAATTGGGCGGGTTGTACCTATTTTCAACCCGCCCAATTAACAGATTGGGCGGTTTGTAATTTTTTCGGATTATTTCGGTTTGTAATTTTTTTCGGTTTTTTCGGTTCGGTTTGGGCGGGTTATTCGGTTTAGGCGGTTTACAAATTTTTTTGTACACCCCTACTCTCTCATACCATTTCTTTATTTATTTTAATGATTTTTCTCTATAATTTTATATAAATGTGTATTGAAAATAATAATATTTAAATGATATGAAGATAAAAATAGAGAAGCTGATGTATGATATAATGTAAAAGTTTGAGGTAAAATAATAATAAAAAAAAGAGTAGAGTTTTAGTAAGGTATTATAAAAGATAAAGTAGAAAATCTGTTGGGAGTGCTCTTATCACTTTATTTAATTTTAGCATACAATTCTAGTAAAAGTTAATTGCCAAATTTTTAACTTTCCCCTGAATTTTTTCATTTTTCTCATTCTCATTTCACCTAAATAATAATTAATTTTAGTCTAAACTAATTTGTTTTATTCAATTCAATAATTAACTATAAATTACACCAAAAATAGATCAAAACAAATTAATATAGGGAATTTCACTTATTAAGTAAAATAATATGAAAAAAAACCAATCAAAACAATACGAACAAAGAATACACAATATAACTGACTTAACTGTCAAAAAGGACAGCAAGTATTATTAGGTCCTTTAGCCTATATAAAGAGACTACTCCTCTCATTTCATAAGAGAATAGAAACACAAGAATAAGTGCAAGAACAAGAAAGACACAACACAATAGAGAGAAGTTTGAGAGAGAAATGGAGAGAGATATCTGAGAGAGAGAGAGGGCTGGGATTGGGAAATTGTATTGAGCAACATTGATGATTATGTTTGCTCGAGTTAGTAAGTTAATGAGTATTGAGAGATTACACCATAAATCATATTTCCTTATAGCTTCTGAGAATGATATCTCTAATTCTTATTATCGAAAAACAACACTACCTCTGGGGACTCCCGTTTTGTATGAATTTTTTTACATTTTTTTTCTTTAGTTTATTATTATATAATTATTTTTTGAAAAATTATTTCTTTTGTTTTTATATTTAAATATCACAAAAACAGCCCATTTCATCAGTGGCTTTAAATGTGATCAGTGTAATAAATATGAACAATTACAATTCTTCATTCAAAAATGGACATTACAAAATCTGTGTAATCTGAAGATGAATGTCAGTATACATATATATATATCTATATTTTTGTTCATTGTTTTCACGAAGCTTCGGTCTCAAGAAACATATTTTCCTTCAAAAATGAAAATGGGTTAAGGTGGTAAAGAAATGATGATGGAAGGTGGGGAAACTTCAGATACGAGAATGCAAGATTTAGACTCTGCTGATGATGGCTTCACTCAGACTGTGTTTTCTTGGACTCTTGAAGACATTTCTAATGAAAATCTTTATAAGGTTCTTTACTCTCACTCTGTAACTGTATATGTTGATTGTCGATGTTGGTCTTTTCTCTGCTTATTAATTAGTATCATCGTTCACACCTTTTTGTTTGCCCTTTTTGTAATATTTTATTCTATAATTCTTCATTTTGTTTGTTTTTATAATTTTAAATTGGGAAAATTACATGTGGACACGTTTTTTTCTATTTAATTCTAATAATAACATTTCTTTTTAAATTATTGAATATACCGTTAGTTTTACCGTTTTTCATTTTATGCCATTTCTTTATGTTTTGGCTTCTTGAGCACGCTTAGTGGATGAGAAGGTCATGTCAAAGTGGGCGCGCAGGCACGTTTTTCAGTTTTTGAATTTTTTTAAACTTTTACCCAAAAAGTGGGTTGTAAACCTCCCAAACCGCCTCTATTTCTATCAATATAAGTGTTATTTTGTTTTTTTTTCCTAATTTCATTTCTTCTCTCTAAATGTTTAGTAATGGTGAAAACACGTTCGTCTACTTCTCCATCCGCGTCCTCCAAGGCGATGAATCCGAAGAACAAATCAAAAGAAACAATGTCTGAGGGTAGTGATAGTGGAGAGTCTGATCTTTCTTCGAAGAGGAAGAGGAACAATGCTGGGTCTAAGAAGGGGAAATTTGCAGATCGTCTGTTGAAAAAGATGAAGCAGGTGGTTGAAGAAGACGATGTTGAATATGATAGTGACGATTTGGAGATTGGAGTTCCAGATAGTATTAAAGTATATATAATTTATATTTTATTGTAATTTGTTTGGTTTATTTTCTGATTTTTGGTTTGATGGATTTATGGTTTACAGATTTGTTTTTGGCTTTTTGTTTTTTTTTTTTTTTTTTTTTTTTCAGTTTTCAACTTAAGTTTTTGCATGTGTTTTTTTTTTCTTTTGTTGATTTTTGGTTGTCTTAGGGTTTTCTATGGATTTTTTATTGTTTTTTGATTTTTCAATAAATTTTAGTATATACATTTCAAATATTAATTTGTTTTTGTAATTGTTATGTTTTCGGTTATTTAGTTTGTTTATTTTTGATTTTCAATTTGCATATATAATTTTTATTTTATTGTAATTTTTTTGGTTTATTTTTTGATTTAATTTTTGTTTTGATGGATTTATGGGTTAAGATTTTTATTTAAAATGTATATAATCTATTTGCATGTGTTTTATTTTTTATTTTTGTTGATTTTGTTTGTGTTAGGCTTTTCTAGGGATATATATTGTTGTTTGTTTATATATTTGGGATAAAGCTTAATTGTATAGTGATTGATAGGTAGTGGTGTGAGGTCTCTCGGGATTCCTAATCTAATAGTAGACAGTACACATTAACACTAGTAAATGAGTTAAATACAAGATGAGATAAGACAATTTTTATAAATGGGTTAAATCTGTGTTGGTGTATTCACTTTATAAGTTTAATTTTCCCATTTTGCAAAAGCAAAATTATTTAATTAGTGTTTTAAATTTTTAGCATTTTCATAAGTTTTCACATTCGATTCAACTATAATTTTTAAATATGTATTGAATTTATTTTTTTTAGAGAGTGAAATGTTTGGTCTATTTGATTTTGTGGTTTAGTTTTGGTAAAATAAGTATACGTATTAGTTTATTATATATAATCAGAAAAGTGATTCTAAGTAGATTCTAACCGTTGTGTAGTAAGGCTTGTTAAGTTATACTTCTTTATTTTTGTTTTTCTTGACTTGTTTTTTTTTTTTAGGTTGATTTGTTTTTGTTTTTTGTTTATATAGTTGGGATGAAGCTTATTGAAGTTATTTTTTTTAGATAGTGAAATGTTTGGACTATTTTGTTTTTGTGTTTTAGTTTTGGTAAAATGTGTATACGTATTAGTTTATTATGTATAGTCAGAAAAGTGATTTTCTTATTATTTATGTTTACATAATAGTTTACAGTATCTGTATGTTGATTTATGTGTTTATTTCTTTTGTAGGAGTGGGAGCAATATTTTAAACTTGAGAGTCGTGTTAAGGATTAGATGATTTTCTTCCCTAATACATTGGAGAACAAAGTGATTGCAAATATCAATGCTAAGTTGAGCCCTGAACAAATTAGGCCTTTTTGTAAATCATGTTTTGGTCATTTGTTAGACATGAAACCAATTTTATATCAGCCTCAGTTATTACATAATGCTCTACTTAGGGAGGTACATCAAAAAATGGGAAGGAGATGTGGTTTAAGTTTGGTTGTGAAAATTTTAGGTTTAGTTTGGCTGAGTTTGCGGTCATAACTGGTTTACTGTGTAATGGTGATAACGATATGAAAAAGTATGCAAAAAGGGAGAATGCATTTGTCGATAAGTATTTTTTTGAGCAGCAAGTTACTCATGGTGCGGTTGAACAAAGATTTATGTTTAGTGGGTTCAAGAGTGATGAGTATGCTGTTAAAATGGCAATTTTGTACCTTCTTACAAATGGGTTGATTTGTAGTCCTGCAGTAAAAAAGGTTTTTGATGAGTTGATGAATATTGTGGGGCTTGGTGAATATGATAGTTTCCCTTGGGGGAAAATTGTTTTTGATCTTACATTGCACAATTTGATGATTGCTTTGAGGGGCAGAAAAAGAACAGATTTGTCTGATGATTCTTGTGGTAAGGGAAAAGCTAAGGTGAAACGCAAACAGACGAAAGAAAATAGTAAAACATACAAGTTACCTGGTTTCCCTTATGCGTTTATGGTCTGGTTATATGAAACCATTCCTTTATGTCTTAAGGCCTCTATATGCCAATATGATGCTTCGGAAGAGTATAGGATTTGTAGGTGGTCAAGTACTGGAAATCCCAACTCTGGGGAGCTGGATAGGAAAATTTTCATGTCATCAAAGGTAAATAAATATTTATTAAAATCATGTTGTTGTTTCTGTTTATTGCTGTGATATATTTTTGTAAACTTATCTGCTTACTTTTCTCATTTTTTATTTGTAGCTGAAAGCTCAAGCTATTCTCCCCACTGATGTTGAAAGAAAGATGATGAAACTTGAAAGTTTTGATTTCCCCGTGGTAGAATCTTCTGAAGATGATTTTGATGATGAGCCATTAGAAAGGAAGCATTATGAGAAAGGTGACCCTTCTAGTATACAGAGAAGTTATGGTGTGGGGAAGTCTGATCTAGTAGAGTTAAGGAACAACGTGAAGATGCTTGTTGGTAATCAAACAAAATTTGATGAGTCTTTGAGTTTGTTGAAGAATGAGATGAAGTGTAGTGTTAAGGAATGTGAGTTGAATATAAAGTCTTATTGATGCAAAAATTGATGGAAGTTTGAAGTTTTATTTGGACATGAAGTTCAATGAGTTGAGAAATTGTTTTATAAGTGGAAATGATGGTGGAAATGTTGTAGTCAGTGATGAGGATACTTTTAATATGGTATGTTTTACATATTATTTTTATTTGATAGTGTCTATTATTATTGTTTGTTTGCTATTTTTATTTATTGAGTATGTGATTAGTTATAATGCTGAGTTTTTATTGTGTGTCTTGTATTTTATTTCAGAATGATGATGACCTTGTTTTGACAAATGAAGAGGAGCTAGTTGTGGAGGTAATATTAGTTAAAGAAGAAACTAATAAGTTTACTGTTTTTTAATTAGTTGTTAGATTAATTATTGGTTTTTATGTAAACTGTTTTTATTATTTTTTATAAATTTTTTTTTTCTAATGTTGTTTATTTTTTTTGTGGTATCCTGTTTATGTGTAAACTTTTTTGATTATTTTTGATAATATTTGTAATCTAAAGTTAAACTTTTTTTAGGTTGAAAAAGTTGAAGATGAAATGTTGGTAGATAATAAGGTAACTTTTTTAAATTTTAATATTGATGTAAATTATTATGTAACTTATTAGGATTATTTTTATTATTTTGTAGTGTAATGTGAAATTATATACAGGTTGAGGAAGTTTTAGATGATACGATTGTAGAGAATAAGGTAACTTTTTTTTTTATGTTTTTATTGTAGTTTTAGTTTTGTAGTTTACTTGTTATATTTAAACATCAGTAACAATTTGGTTTATGATTTATTTTTTATTGCAGAATGATGGTGGTAGTCAGCCTACTTTTGATATAATGTGTTTTATTACATCACAACCTAGTGATGATAATGGGAACGATGATAAGAAAGAAGTGGTTGATGATGATCATGAGATGTTCAAAAACGGGTCTAACAAGTTAAGGGAAGATAATAATGATGGCGATGACAAGGTTATAGTTTGTGTTTTATTTATATATTTTGTTATGTGAGTTATATATATATTTGCATATTGATAATTTATTTTTTTATATTTTATTTTGTTTTTTGCAGGGTATTGGTGGTGATGAGGTTGGTGCCAAGGAAGTTAAAGGTGGAGGTAATGTTGGTGCATCTAGTGGTGGAGTGAGTGCTGGTGAGTCAGCTGTCAAAGAAGGCAAGGAGGTAGTTGGTGGGGGTGTAAATGAGAAGGTTGCTGATGATAAGGTGATTTATGATGAAACTAAAGAGTGTACTGTAGCTGTAACTAAAAAGTTGGGTGATAGTCAAGGTACGGAGGATAGTATAACACTATTTGCTTTAGAGAAGATCAATGATATTGAGGAAAAAATTGCTAAGGTATTTTTATGTTCGTGTTTGGTAATTGTTATGGATTATTAGAGTATTTTTTTTTTTTTTTTGAGTTGTGTTTTATTATTTTTTTTTTAAAACTGCTTTTTTTTTTTTGTAGGGTAAGGTGTTGCACAATGAAATAATGGCTCCTAATCAGAGGAATAATGCAAAGGTTCCATGTTATAAATGTTTAATTACGTCATTTTGTTTACGTACTTATTATTGAAACTTTTTAGTTTATTTTATTATTATTATTTTTATTTTTTAAATTTGTGTTTGTTGTGTTTGTTGGTAGGGTTTGACTGTGGATTTTACGTCTAAGGTTGTTAAAAGGCCTGCGAAGCCTGGATCTGTAATGAAGAGTCCTTACACAACAAATTTTGGTTCGGCCAGCAGTGGTAAACCAACGGGTGAAGTGTATGGATTGTTTCCGTTTTCAAATGGATTGATGGTCATGCCAGATGAACTTCAAGTTAAATCATTTGAGCAATGGTTTAATGTTGGTTTCAATGATAAAAACAAATTGAAGAAGTTCAAACAAGAGTATCGAGTATTGAAGGTGCTGTTAAATTTTGTTGTTGTGAAGGTTAACGATAAAATATGGTTTTACGATCTGAGAACCCCGGGGAGGAATTTATCATGTTCGGTTAGTATTTTTCTTATGATATATTAATGGGATTTGTTTTTTCTGTTTGTTTTAAGTTTTTTTGTGTGTTTATAATTTATGTTTTTTTTATGTTCTACGTGGTGCAGCATATTGATGTGTGCTTTTATTACTTGAGGAAGCAAATTAAGTATGACAAAAGTGTGAGGGTTTCTGCCAGAACCTCTGATTGTTTTTTTGCAGCCCATATATTTGATTTGTACAATAAGTTTTGTGCAAATGATGAGGATATTAATTCTGTTCCTCGGGATACTAAGGCAGCTTCGTATATTGCGGGATTTGGTTTGTTGTGTGGTAAACCATGGTTCGTTTTAGATTTCATGCTATTTCCAGTCAATGTAATGGCTTTGGCACATTGGATTTTGTGCATCTTTGACATCAAGATGAGATGTCTGAAGGTGTGCAATTCTTTGAGGGGTGGAAAGTTTAAGGACAGTCGTAGTTTTGTGAATGCATTTGCTGTTATTTTGCCATTTTATTGTCTCATGTGGATTTCTATGGTCGGAGGTCGGATATTGACAAGAGCACTCAGTATTTTCAGGGAGTGAAGGATACAGATCCTTTAGAAATTGTTTTTATAGATAAATTGCCTCAACAAGATCAATGGTAACTATATTGTATACTTTATTATTTTTTTTTATTAACATTTTAGTTTACGATCGTTCTGACTGTTATTCTTGTTCTTTTTTTTTTTTTTGTAGTGACTGTGGTGTATTCGTTATAAAGTATGCTGAATACTTTATACATGAAATGATCAACAATGTCCCCAAAACTTTGAATATGGATTTCGTTCGAAAGAAGATGTGCGTTGAGCTTTTCGTGCATGCTATGAAGAAGGAGTTGAATGGATATGAATCTGGTTCAGCGTTTACTAGAAAGATGCCCAAAGCTACTAGGGGAGCTTTGAAGATTGGATGATTAGTGTTACAATTACTATCTTTAGTTTGGACTATATTGTTTGTATTTTTCTAATGTTTGTAATTAGCACATGTAGTATTTTGCAAACTTTAACATGTAGCTTTTGGTTTTATGTAACTGTTGTGTGTGCAAGGTTTCTTTTGGTTTGGAACACTTAATTAGGTGGTGACATGTTTTTTTGGATGGTATATGAACCTTGTATGTTATGGAACATTATTTTGTGTAAATGAAATTTTTGTGTACTTAAGCAACTAATTAGTTTACGTTTTCGATCGATGATCAATCTAATTAAAATTGATTTTTTTTTCAGGAAACAAATCACGATCATCAGATAATTTTCTTGTGTACATATCGATATGAGAGGGTAACAGGTACATATTTTTTTTTAATTGGTGTGAGGATACGAATAGGTAATAGATATATTAATTTTTTTTTTTAAAAAAATGAACATTAATTTTCATTTGAAGATCATTATAACAAAATATAAAACCTAAAATAGATGGATATGGGTAACATGTTTGTTTATTTTTTTGACAAGTTTTTGTTTTTGTAAAATCAGAGGAACCATTATGTTCATAATAGTCTAAGACATAGTACTAATGTACTACTTATTACTGTAAGTATCAAATGTTGTGAAAAAAATGTTATTTTTTTAAGTACTGATGTTCTTTCTCTTTCGTGTTGGCTTTGGAACTGGTTCAGTTTTGCACGATCTTATGTTGTGTCCTTTTTGGTTGCATGCCCCACATTTGACCTGTGTTTTTATTTCCAGCACACCTTTGTACCTTTGTTTTTTTGGCCGCCCTGCTGGCCTCTTGTGTGTTGGGGGCAGAACAATCATATCTTTTATATGATCCGGTACATCCCAAGTTGTAGAATCTGCTAGTGGGAAGATATTATCTTCATATGTTGAGAAAAAAAGTTTTTTTCGTGTAGTAGTATGAGCAGTAGCTGTAGCATGATAGATTCTTTTTCGTTAACACAACCATTGCATGTGAGCAAGGCATTTCATCATATTCAAATTTTTGACAGCTGAAGGTTTTTTTTTCCAGGTTTACTATGTATGAGTCGGTACAATCATGTACTTTGTATACAACCAGATTTGATGTTTCCACCTGTGCAAGTAGTTATATTAGTTACATTCTTGATTGCATGTAAAAAAAAATTTAAGCATGTTTATTGGTATACAAACGGGTTTGATTTTGGATATGCAGCAATAGACTAATAAGTTTATTTAATAACTGTATGAGACAATAAAGTGATTTTTTTTCAGTAATGAGTGCAAAAATAAACCAGTACGTCTATTTCAAATAAATATGGAATAATTTTTATAAGGCAGATATGTTACCTTGTACTTTAAGCTCATATCTCGTTCTTTACGTAGACTTTTCTCTGGTTTTTGTGCCAAGTATGTGAATGTAGACAATGCTCTATTCTTGTTGTCCCAATACCATTTTTGAACCAAAGAGTGAAGACATTATAGTAAAGTTGCTATTGGTAACTCTCTTACTTCTTTGAGTACTGCATTCACAGATTATGCGATGTTCGATGTCATTGTTTTGTATCACTTGTTTTGGCTGTATAACCTTGTCCACTTACTGTTTCCAACTTCGTTGACCAGATAGTCTCTTATGCCGCTATGAATATTGTCTAAATCTCTCATGTTTTTTTTTCATATACAGCAGCATTGTAAGCTTTGGAAGCTCCATTGAATGCATTCTTGAGTTCATCTCCACCATTTTTGAACTTGGTCTTGATATTTTTTAGCAAGTGGTAGCAACAAACCCCATGCATGAGGTTTGAGAAGTTTGTATTTGCTGCTTTCGCAATACTTTCATGTCTGTCTGAAATAATGCACTGCCCTTCTCTTTCACTGTATGATTCTTTTAGCTTGCTGAAGAACCAGTTCCATGAAGTGTCATTCTTAGAGTCTACTATTGCAAATGCTAGTGGAAATATGTGTCTATTTGCATTTTGTGCACTAGCTATTAATAATGCTGCACCATGTTGATTTTTTAAGAAAGTACCATCCGTGACTATTATTGGATTGCAGTGTTGCCAACCTTTGATGGAAGCACCTATTGCGAAGTATAGGTATTTGAAGTGGCCATTTTCGTCTGTGACAAGGTCTGTGATTGTTCATGTAATTCAATAAACCATTTAGTATATTATATTTTATAATTTTGTTTGGAAAACTTGGTTTTAGGGTTGTCAAGTAGTACCTGGGTTGCATTTTTCCATCATGTATAAGATTCCTGGTATTTCAGAGTACGATTCGTGTGGACAGCATCTTGCATCTACAATAGCTTTTTCTCTAGCCCTCCATGCTTTTTGGTAAGATATGGAGACACAATAGTCATCTGCCATGTCATCCACTATTTCATTTGGTGTGTAGTCTCTCTTTGGCTTTACAAATTTGGTTCTTATTACACTACCAATCAGGTTGCTTGTTGCATTAGGATGGTCTACAGATGTGACATCTATTGAGCATGTATGAGAATGCTGAATCTTTCTGATTTTGAACATGTTTGTTTTTCCATGTTTTGATGCCAAGAAACTCCATGTACAATTTTCATCGATGCAAACTAGCTTATAGTCAAGTTTGGAGGATCTCTTTACCTTGAAGGATTGATTTCTTCTTATAGAGTATAGGCTGACAGCATTTTGTAGAGTTTCTTTGTTTGAAAAAACTTGTCCAACAAATATGTTATCAACATGAGGATCTGAGATCACCTGACTTGTTGCTTGCTGGCTTGTTTCAATTGCATTTTCAACTTGATTGATTACGAAGTCTGCCATGTTTTGTGCATACTCTGTCCTTGTAGGTATAGCTTGGGTGATTTGCATTGTATGTTCAGAGTAGTCGTGATTGATGGAGTTGTTACCAATATTTTCTGTTGGAATGGCTGTCGAAAGGTTTACCATCATAGGGTATTTGGTCTCATCATCATCTTTTTTTTTTTTTTCTGATTTGTTCATAAAATTTGCAGCCATTGTCATCTATAATCTTCATGGGTGGTATTCCTAATTTAATTTGGAATTGAACATCAATGTTTTGTTTACTTCTGTCCAAACCCAAAGTAGAACATATTGTTTGTGCAAGTAGGTTGTAAGAACATTTTGATGGTATTAATATCCCTGTCACTTTAAAATCTGTGTAGTTTGTTTTGTCCACTCATTGTCCATTATAAAATATCATAACTGTTCTTGGATCTTCCATATCAAACTGTCATCAATCAATGCAAATGTAACTTTTGTTATAAACAGTTTTGAATATTCTAAGTATTTTTTTTTTGTTGACAAATATACGTATAAAAAATGATTTTCTCACATAATTATTGAAAGTATTTTTGTATAATAATCAGTTATGTATTTTTAATTTTTATAATTACCTATTTTGGTAGCTTTTGGTGGTGCGATTAGGAAAGGCAGAGGAAGACGATGAAGATGTACATGTCGTCGATTACACTGCGGAAGGTAATTTTTGCTTAACCTTTGATTTTTGATCGCATTTGCTGTGTCGACTGTTTGGTTGATATGTCGTAATGTTGTCTGATTGCTTCGTTGGTTCTGAATTAATGTTGATCGGCTAGCTGTGATTTTTTGTAACTGAAGCTTTTTTTTTGTTCTTTAATGGAGATTTTTTTTTTGAGAGAAGTTTTACAGCTGTGATATTGATTTGTATAATCGCAGGGAAGCGATTTTGAAAATCGTTATTGCAGTTTTCAAAATCGAAATTTGTTTTTAGGATGTTCGATCGGTTGTCGAACGAAACCTTTTTTTTTTGTTCGTTAATGGTTTTTTTTTTTCAAGATTTGATTTGAATTCTCAGATTTTGAATTATAGATTTATAGGTTTCCTTTTTTTTAATATAAATCACGCGCTGTTTAAGAAATTCAATCCCTTGATTTTCGGATGATTACAGCGCGTTGATGAAACGAGATTGCAGGCTGGGTTTATTTTGGATTTACGGTAGGGGTGATGACGTGTCACGTTATTAGGATTGCATTAGATTAATTAACGTCATTTATGTTAACAGATTGTAAATTACGTATATATACGAAAATTTCCCATTTAAATTTTCTTGAAATTCTAATGTGTGTATTCTTAATTGTGATGACAGAATTCTAGACGCATGGATTAGATTATGAAATAGGGGAAAATCCATTTTTAGTAATTGCTTACTTTTGATGCAAGTATGAGATTAATAGGTACAAATGTGGTTTATATAACTACTAATTTGTTTTGTTTGTCTATGTAGTTTGAATTTAGTCCTCATATTCTTTTTCCTGCTATTTCCATTTTGGGATATACTTTTGATGTGTAAGCAAATCATTTCTTATGTGTATATATTATTGGTACATTTCAAAAATTCCTGAATCATTTGAATCGGTTCAGAATTATTTGGGATCTTTTGTGTACCCTTTGTTGGAAGAAACTCGAGCGCAGTTATACTCAAGTATGGACACGCTGCATCATAGATTACCTTATGCCAAGGCAGTTGCTTTTGAGAAAAAGTTAATTTATCAAGTTCAAGTTGATTACTGGAGGAACAGATTCAATGATAAAACTTTGCCTGGAGACATGATGCATGATTTTAGTGAATGCTAAACCAGAAACAGGAAGATTATGGGCCTTTATATCAGTCACTGAGGATGAGAAGGGGAATGATAGTAACTCTAATTGTACTACTAATTTCAAAGCCAAGTCTTCAAAGAAATTTGAACTAGATATGCAGATGAAGACATCATTGTTTGTTGTTTTCCTGGGGAATTTGACCACCAACAAAAGGGTTTGGATTGGAAGGCATTGCATATGTCATGCAATCTTGACATATGCAATATGAATGAGTCTCAGACTAGTGCAGTTCTTGCTTGTCTTGTCTTCACATGATACACTGCAAGAGCAGAGATGGTTTTGAGCTTATATGGGGTCCACCTGGGACAGGAAAGACGAAAATCAATGCTACACTTCTTAAAGATCAACTACACAACTCTTATTTGTGCACCAACAAATGTTGCAATAACTGAAGTGGCTTCTCGAGTCTTGACTGACACCAACAAAATCACTTCAAAAGTACAACCTCATACATACTCACTCGTAGTAACTCCTAATGTCCCCCACTTGTTCTAACAGAACAGAACAAGTACATATCATCTTATAAAAATAGAAATAATTACATATACACTTGTGTGTACAAATGGATGTGATCTTCGATCCACCAAATGAAAAATCCTTCTCGATTGAATTGAAGTGGGTTTCTTTGATATAATCCTAGATTTTAATCAAGTAAAACGATAGAGAAGTACCACGCCATACCTAGAAATCAACCGAAACCCTTGTCTTGTCTTGTCGAAATCTTCCAAAACTCTCACATCTGCCTCATTATCCCCACCACCAGTCGCCATATCTGTTTCTGGAAACTAATGAGCAACGGAAAAGAAACTCAAGGAATCGTTGGAAGGAGTCGATGAGTTCGTTGAGAATAATGTGGGAATAAAATAAAAAAGATAAAAAAAAACGTGAAAGGGGTAAAAATGACCTTACAATCAACCCACAAAATCCAACGCCTCATATTAATCCTACTCCTAATAGAATGTAGATTTGAATTACATTAAATAGTGGTCTGACTCCTTATTATCGTTTTTCATCTCACCCTCTCTCTTTCCTAAGCTAATTGAATACATTTGATAACCCTAATTTCAAAACTTCTAAAGCTCAAATTTTTCTTAAACTTTGTAAATTAACAAAAATTAATCATTTCTTTGAGTGATTAATTATGATTTCTCCTGAAGTAATTGGTGATCCTCGTTACGATATATCACCCTATAGATATAGTTATACTACTCAACCTAACACAATAGAAGAAGAGCCACATGCTCCTTTCTTTACCATTAACTTAAATGCCAAGTTCATTCTTGTTCCACACCTATCTATTATGGAAGATGAAGATGAAGAATCTTTATTCGATGACGACGCTGGAAATCCAACTGCTTTTTTAGAAAATATTGGATGGATTTCGTACGAGACATTGATGAAGAGCGACGTTACTGAAACCATAGTTTACGTTCAAGACATGCTTGCTGCGATCTATCTTCCTTCTCTCTCTTATATTGCCGATCGCATTATTGATTGCTGTAAAAATATGATAAACAACAACGATTATGATCATAATTTGAATGAAGAAGTCGGTGTTAATATTTCCGTTGAAGTTTTGGTTTATGAACTACCTCAACTTGATGACGACGACGACTACGACGACGACGACGACGATGATGACGACTTTGATATGAATCATGTTCCAATTTGCTTTGTGGCGGCAAGTGAAGAGTCAATCGAGAAATTAGAAAAAGTTTGGGTTAAGGATAATCCAATTTTTTGTTCGATTTGTTTGGAGGATGTTTCGGTTGGTTTGGAAGCTGCTAAGTTACCATGCACTCACGCGTATCATGAAGGATGTGTTGTTGAGTGGCTACAAGTTAGTAAATTTTGTCCAAATTGTAGAGTCGAGATAGTTTAATAATCATGTACTTAACAAATATTTACTCATATATAAGCTATGTTTGGACCATTTTAATTATTATATTATGAAGTTGTGTATTATATAAACATCTTGAAGGAGTTCATTAACAAAGTTTTATGATCCGTTTTGTTTAGTGAGTATATTATTATTTTTTATTTTAGTGGTTGCTTCAAAAACTAACGATATTCATGATTCTATAGTATTATGTTTAATGTAGTTGTTTTTTCTTGTAACATCATTTTGATCATTACTAAATGGATGAAAAATATAGGCTTTGTTCGCTAACAAAATGAAAACAAAATTTAAGCAACTAATTCAATTCTTACTATTTCAGGTTTTTTTTTTAATTAAAAATTTGAAAACAAAATGAAGAAGTGGATATTTGGTATCTTATTTTTTATTTTATTTTTTAATATTGTAGTTTATTATTTACCTCTTATAAAATACATAAAATACTAAAAGATATACAAATAGTAGTTACTCCATTGTTATTCTTGTCTCATTTATTTGTTGAACTATGCAATTAAATAAGTAAATTTTTAATTAGTTCTATTTTCAATATTGAATTTTATTTTGTTAAGCACTAACAGCACTGCTCATTATCTTGCTTGTAATGCTTGGATGAGTTTTTAAAAGCTCTTAAGATTGCTCACTACAGAAAACAATATTTGTTATATTTTTTCTTATTTAATATTTATGTATAGTAACAAATTTTTTTGTCACAATTTTGAGGCGGTGAGCGTTCGGGGCCCGAGGCGCACGCTTGGCTCACGTACCCTCAAGGTCAGCCCTATTTTCTGTCAAACTCTACAATATTTACAGGCATACTAAATAACATTTATGTTGTTGATCTTATGTGTGGTACCACAAATTATTTTCCAAATTAAGGTTACAAGCTTCTCTTTGATGATACATAAAAGAGGAATTGTGTCATGTCATATTGATATTGTAAGGAAATAAAAATGACAGAGTTACAGGTCAAGTTATTTATTAACTAACATTATTATAAAATTATATGATATTATTGTTCATTAACACAAATAAGGTATCAAACGAAAAAATCAAAAAAAAAAACATGATGAGAAAACTAAGAGTACATAAAGTTGCAGGTTTTCAATCTTTGACATGCATTGTGTTATTGAGAATAATCTAGCTAATATAGACATGGATACTCTAGCTCGGTTTGCTTTATCGTTACATATGAATATAATCAATAAACAAGCCTAGATCTATGTCCACATTAATTCCACATATAAATCCAAATTTTGAATCTTTTTCCCCTCAACAAAATACTTAACAAATGAGAACATATATATCATGCTATCTCTACACACAAATAATAAATAAAAAAAAAAGGAAAACACATAAGTTAAACCCAAAATTAATCATAATAAAATGAAATACATTTTAAGAATGGAAACAAAAAGAACACACACCTAGACAACCCGGTTGGAATGTCACCATCCAAAACTACCTGAAAGGAATTACTACATACTTTTCACAACATAAGGCATTGTAGAGAAATCTATGTCGCCATGTTCATAAAATCCAAGCACGACAAACTAAGAAGGTAGCAACATACGAAATGACTCCACTGCTACCAATGCAAGATGATTCTTATTGTCACATATCAATGAATATTATATGCATTGCAAAACCCATTATCATCTTAGCAACAAGATGTTTGCAGTTGATAATTCTTGAATAAAAAATTATTTGTCATGTTTTTTAACTTAATTTGTGTGTATTTTGTTTATTTTTTAGGTCTTTTCTTTCCTTTCAGTGTTATTTAGTATTTTTGTGTTCTTTTGGGTAATTTAGAGTTGTTAGTGATAATTATAAATTTTATTTGAGTTTTGGTATTTTTTAGGTCTTTTCTTTCCTTTCAGTATTATTTTATATTTTTGTGTTCTTTTGGGTAATTTAGAGTTGTTAGTGATAATTATAAGTTTTATTTGAGTTTTGGTGAAGAAAAGAGTTTAATAGAGAAAATAAAAGATTTTGCTAAAATTTTGCAGGGATTTTGCTGCAGCAAAAGTAGCAGTGGCTGAATGTTGAAATTAATGTAGAAAAAAGATGACGTGACAATTCATTAATTGATGTGGCAAAAATTAGCTGAGGTAGCATGAATACATGTGGATTGTGGCTAATTTATGAGGAAATTTCTAGAAAATTCATAAGGCACGTGTGGAATTAATTTTATGAAATATATTTTTGTGAAAAAAGAGGGATAATGTTACCTAGCCTCCATTACACTATTTGGGGGAACACAGTTTCTTAGCAGCCACCATTATTGAAACTACTAAGGGAATGAAGAAAAAGAAGAAGAATAAGAAGAAAATGAGTGCACAAGAAAGAAGGAAGAAGGAGGAGCCATTCATATTGTTTCTTCCACTGCTTTAATCCTTGGGAATTTTTTAGTTTTATATGAAAATGATAAAATAATTCTACAAATACTATTAGCTAAAATAATACACAATTATTGAGGTATTTATACAGAAATCATAAAAATAAAGCCATCAAATCATGAAAACACCCTGCCATTCTAGTTTCAAGTTTTTTTTTTTTTTGCTGATTTTTTTTTTTTTTTGGTTATCTCCTCTGTTGTCTTTTTGTTTATTATAGATATGTTTTCTTTCTTATTAATATTTCTAAAAAAAATATTAGTTTCACTAAATAAAAAAAATACTAATTATTTTATTTTAGCTCATACTATTACAATTTATTTTTCGAGACAATTATTTTAATATGTGAAAAATATAAATATTTGCTATCACAAAAAATAATGATCCAAATAAAAAGTATAATTTATTTTATATATATTCATATATTTGAGCATTAACATTAGGCACCAGTAATTGTAGTACTAATACCACCATGAGGTAACTTTTTTTATTAATGATTAGTGATATTTCACAAAAATTATTAAATTAAAATCTTTAAGGCCCAATTTTTAATTGCAATAACATATCACACCTTATACGTAATAGTTAGACATCACTACCATTTCCTTTTATATCATGTTAACTAAAGAATAAATATTGTTAATTTAAGTAAAAATTAATTAATTATACCAACTAACTTCACAAAATATTATATTTTATTATTATTATTTTCATATTTAAAAGTAACCATGTATTGTTGTTTAAGATAGTTTCACATTCTTTCAGTAACTTTTGTTACCTTTAAACATGTGTGATAAAATTACAGAGTTAGGATAAAGTACACTTAATATCAAAATTAATAAAGTCAATTTTTTTAGTATTAACGATTCTAATATTAAGATACTATTTGGTTTCTTTATAAGTTCTTTTAGGAATTTATCAGAAATGTTTCAATAAGATAAACTCATTTAAAATACTATTATGTAAGTTTTAAATATCAAATTAGAAAAAAAAAATTGTAATCTATTAAAGTTCGTTTAATTTTATAGTTTGATTACTTTTTCGTTAACAAAATATAAAATAAACTAAAAGGTTACTTTTTATTTCAATCATTTTTCTAGATTCAGCAAAGAAATATATGATTTCCATATATTAAAATGATCATCTTAAGAAAGTAGGTCGTGATGATATTGAGCTCAATCAACTAACGATGTGATGTAAAAAAAAAAAAAAAGAGATAAGTGGACATACTTTTATGAAAATTTATTGAAATTGCTATATAAAAGAAGTGTATGTAAATTACAATATAAAGGTTACTCTTTTTTTTTTAGACATATACTAAAATTGTTATAAAATAAACTTATGTAAAATATAATCTAATAAATAATAAAATACTTCTTGGTAATATAAGAAATTAGTTGGTACATTGAATTTTGTTTAAGTGAAAAATTTGGTAGTATATCTTGTTTTCTTATAAGTTATTTTAAAAATTTGTAAAAAATATTTTATAAAATTAGAATATGATTTATAAAGAGAAGCATGCAATATGAATGCTTGACAGTTAGAGTCTTATTTAAAAAAAAAAAAAATAGTGCTAAATCGTAAAGTAATTGAATTATAATGAGTTTCTCTTATGTATATTTTAACAATTTATATAAAATTTAATTGTTTGAAGAAATTTTTAAAAAAGAAAAATATATTCCTATCAAATATATTGACCAATACAGAATTATTATAAGAAAAATCAATTGTAATGTATATATATATAGTACAAAATAATAATTGGTCAAAACATATAAATTCTTTCATAAACATAAATATAATCATTTATAATTTAGACGTTTTATAAAAATATTGTAAAAAATATGAGTGAATGAAAAGTTACATAATGTATGAATTATTCAGCGAGATTATATGTGTATTTAAGAGATTATCATTAACTAAATAAATATAAAACTAAATATGTATTCATAATACTTTTATTATTACAAAACGACAAAAAAAATGAAATTATTTATATATAAAAAAAACCCAAGCAAAAACATGTGACATCTTCTTCTTTTTTTTTTTTTTTTACTTTGTATATTTTCTTTCTTTTTTTTTTTAATAAAATTTTGAATTTTTTCTAATTTTTGGTAACTTATGCTTTTAATCTCTATATCATAATTAATAGATAAAAAACTTCTCTTAAAAATTGATAACTTATAAACATCTTCATCTACAATACATAATATTAACACTAATAAAAAATAAAATCATAAATATAACTTATAAAAATATTAATCATCAACAAAATCTTTATGTAATATAGATAGGTTGATTTTTTTAATCTTCACATATTCTATACTTTTCTATTAACTCATAATATACAATTCAATATATAATAATAAATTCATAATTTTTAACTATCATAAAGTTATGTATAATAGTTTTAAAATATAAAAATTATAATTAATTTATTTAGTAAGATATAATGCATGTATACACATTTTTTTTAGCTCTAACTATATATATACACTTAAAAATAATTGAGTTTTTATTAATCTGATTATTTAAATAATTTTAAAAGTTAATAAATTTAGAGTACAATTCTTATTTTTTTTAAAAAAATAGAGACGGCAAAATGCTTATTTATTTTATACACATTGCATTGATATTACTAAAACACACTAGGATTTAATGTGCCAAATCAGTTTTATATTAACCATATAAGATGAAAAGTAAGAGAAAGATCACAACTCAGTATCGAGAATATTTAACATCAGTAATAGTTTAGAGAATTTTTTTTTAAATCAGGAGAAAAAAAATACTTACTAATTTATTTTTATAATAATTTAAATTGTGTACAAGCTGTAAAATTAATCATGAATTTCAATCATAAAATATATAAACTTCACTATAAAATATAAAATTATTTTAATATATATAATTTTCAATTATTATTAAAACCGCGCGAAGCGCGGTACCATTCCCTAGTTGAAACATAAAGGAAAGTGGTAATCGTGAGATTAATATCAAAAATTCGTTGTACAGCGTAAATTTCTCTTAATCCTTTGTATTTTGTTTTTATACTTCTTTATTTCATTTGGGTATTTTTAATAATCTTGAGCATGAACTAATTTTCTTGTAGTTAGAACTTTTAATGAATCTTGGATTGTAAATTTTATTAATGTTTTATAAATGTTTTTAGTAATAAGTTTTGCTCATTCAAGGATGCTTAATATTTGTCTACCTACTTTTGCTTGATCATCAATTGTAAGTTGTTAGCTAATCTTGATGATCCACACCTTGGAAAAGTGTGATGTGTATGGTATAAAAATATTTTATTTACCTTGTATGACCCAAGGAACATTGATGCTTAATTTGTATTCTCTAAATGGTCAAATAGCTCATACATCAGATGAGCTACTCTAAAGTTATTTTAAAGAATAGTACTGTAGCTTCTCTAAATGTAGCTAGAACTATTTATTGAGTTATATTTATTTTATTATTATTTTACTCTCTCACTCCTCTCTCATACCATCTCTTTATTTATTTTAATGATTTTTTCCTATAATTTTTTATAAATGTGTATTGAAAATAATAATATTTAAATGATATGAAGATAAAAATAGAGAAGCTGATGTATGATGTAAAGTAAAAGTTTGAGGTAAAATAAAAAAAAAAGTACAGTTTTAGTAAAGTATTATAAAAGATAGAGTAGAGAAGCTGTTAGGAGTGCTCTTATCACTTTATTTAATTTTAGCACACAATTCTAGTAAAAGTTAATTGCCAAATTTTTTACTTTCCCCCGAGCTTTTTCATTTTTCTCATTCTCATTTCACATAAATAATAATTAATTTTAGTTTAAACTAATTTGTTTTATTCAATTCATAATCAACTATAAATTGCACCAAAAATAGATCAAAGCAAAATAATATAGGGAATTTCACTTATTAAGTAAAATAATATGAAAAAAAACCAATCAAAACAATACGAACAAAGAATACACAATATAACTAAATTTTTTGACAAATTGAAAACGGAAAAATGCCTATTCAATACTAAGTTTTAATTTGATACAAAATAAACAAAAACTGTCAAACAACACAGCAAATGGTATTAGTCCTTAAACCACAACCAAAATTCGATTAGTTAGTTAGTTTTTAACTAACTTAACTGTCAAAAAGGACAACAAGTATTATTAGATCATTTAGCCTATATAAAGAGAACTACTCCTCTCATTTCATAAGAGAATAGAAACACAAAAATAAGTGCAAGAACAAGAAAGACACAACACAATAGAGAGAGAAGTTTGAGTGAGAAATGGAGAGAGATATCCGAGAGAGAGGGGGATTGGGAAATTGTATTGAGCAACATTGACGATTATGTTCGCTCGAGTTAGTAAGTTAATGAGTATTGAGAGATTACACCATAAATGATATTTCCTTATAGTTTCTGAGAATGATATCTCTAATTCTTATTATCAAAAAACAACACTACCTCTGGGGACTTCCTTTTTGTATGAATTTTTTTACATGTTTTTTTCTTTAATTTATTATTATATAATTATTTTTTGAAAAATTATTTCTTTTGTTTTTGTATTTAAATATCACAAAAACAGCCCATTTCATCAATGGCTTTAAATGTGATCAGTGTAATAAATATGAACAATTACAATCCTTCATTCGAAAATGGACATTACAAAATTTCTGTAATCTGAAGATCAGTGTCAGTATATATATATATATTTTTATATCTATATTTTTGTTCATTGTTTTCACGAAGCTACGGACTCAAGAAACCTATTTTCCTTCAAAAATGAAAATGGGTTAAGGTGGTAAAGAGATGATGATGATGATGATGGAAGGTGGGGAAACTTCAGGTACGAGAACGCTAGATTTAGACTCTGCTGTTGATGGCTTCACTCAGACTGTGTTTTCTTGGACTCTTGAAGACATTTCTAATGAAAATCTTTAGAGAAATGCAAGTAAATGACCATATCTCTAGCTTTACTGATAGTTAATGTTCATTTTTTAAAATAATAAAGCAAATATCATTTTTTACTTTTTAATACCTAAAATACCCTTCATTATATAAAAGGTATTATATGTTTTATTTCTTTAATAGAAATTTATACAGATCACAAAAGCCTCAAGTACTTTTTCACTCAGAAGGATTTAAATATGAGGCAACGACGATGGTTAGAACTGGTCAAAGATTATGACTGCGAGATTCTCTACCACCCTGGTAAAGCAAATGTGGTAGCGGATGCTCTAAGTCGGAAAGGACCAGGGCAAGTTTGTGAACTAAAGGAAATCTCAGCAAAGTTGGCTGAGGATATGACGAGAGCGGGAATTGAATTTGTAATTGGAAAACTTGCTAATATTACCATACAGTCTGATCTACTGGAAAGAATTAGAGTAGCTCAACAAAGTGATCTTGAGCTACAGGGACATAAGGAGAAGTTAGAGGCTGGATTGGCAAGAGACTTTTCGTGTTTATCTGATGGGTTGTTGCGATACAAAAACAGAATCTGTGTACCGGTTGATAAAGAGATCAGACAGGAGATTCTTGATGAATCTCATACTACACCGTACTCCTTACACCCGGGAACAACCAAGATGTATCATGATGTGAAAGTTTTATACTGGTGGCCGGGTATGAAGAGGGATATTGTTGAATATGTGTCAAAATGCTTAACCTGTCAACAAATTAAAGCAGAACAACAAAGGCCGGCAGGTTTGCTTCAACCTCTAAAGATTCCTGAATGGAAATGGGAAGACATCACCATGGATTTTGTAGTGGGATTGCCTAGAACAGTAGGGTATTATGATTCTATTTGGGTGATAGTGGATCGATATACGAAGTCTGCTCACTTTCTCCCGGTGAGGACAACATATACAGTGGATCAATATGCTGATTTGTATATCAAGGAGATAGTTCGACTTCATGGTGCCCCAAAGTCGATAGTTTCAGACCGAGATCCAAAATTTACATCCAAATTCTGGGAAAGTTTACATCAAGCAATGGGTACTAAGTTAAAATTCAGTACAGCTTTTCATCCTCAAACCGATGGTCAATCTGAAAGGACTATCCAAATACTTGAGGATATGTTGAGGGCATGTGTAATGGACTTTGAAGGTTCTTGGAACAAGTACCTACCTCTGATTGAGTTTTCTTATAACAATAGTTATCAGAGTACCATTGGCATGGCTCCGTATGAGATGCTTTATGGAAGAAAATGTCGATCACCTATTCACTGGGATGAGGCTGGTGAACGTAGGTACCTTGGACCTGAAGCTGTCCAAAGAACGAGCGAGGCTATTGAAAAGATTCGAGCTCGTATGCTTGCTTCCCAAAGTAGACAGAAAAGCTACGCAGATCCAAAGCGTAGAGATGTTGAATTCCAAGTTGGGGATTTTGTTTTTCTTCGGGTGTCCCCAATGAAAGGAATTCGAAGGTTCGGAAAGAAAGGAAAGTTGAGTCCCAGATTTATTGGTCCATTTGAGATTCTTGAGAAAGTAGGTCAGGTAGCTTATCGGTTGGCTCTACCTCCTGCTTTATCTGGGGTTCATAACGTGTTTCATGTCTCGATGCTTCGGAAATATGTATTTGATACAACTCATATCTTAAGTTATGAAGACATTGAGCTTCAAACCGACCTGTCGTATGAAGAACAACCAGTACAGATCTTAGACAGGAAAGAAAAGGTGTTGCGAAACCAGACTATTCCACTAGTTAAAGTGTTGTGGCGGAACAGCAAAGTTGAAGAAGCGACTTGGGAGTTAGAGTCGCAGATGCGGGAGTTGTATCCCGAGCTTTTCAGGTAATTTCGAGGACGAAATTCCTATAAGTGGGGGATAGTTGTAATATCCCAGAAAATAAATAATATTTAAATGGACATATTTTATTAAATATGTAATTACTTGAGAAATGAAGTAGGATTATGATCTTACTTAGGTAATTGTTGAGAAATTATTTAATGAAATACGTTATTTTTGGGCCCGGCAATTGTGGAATTTTAGCTATGTGGTTAGCAATGTTACGACATTAAATGAAAGAATTATTTTGAGAATATCCCGGATTAAGTTAGAATTTTATTAGAATGTCGGATTGGGGAATTAGTAAATTACCAAAATGCCCCTAGGGTTTTTTTTTTAAGAATTAATTATTAAAGAGGGGTAGATTAGTAATTTAGGTGTTGGTTTTGTTTTTCTTTTTGTAGCTGCCTATATTTTTTTAAAAAAAAAACAAAAGAACAAAACATTATTTAAAAGCTTTCTTCCAAGGCAAGAAAGAATCACAATTTCCAACTTTCCTTCCTCCTCTTCCTTCGAGCAGCTGCAACCAGCCACTAGGGGGATTATTTTTCTTCAGCCATCTCCTATTTTCAGAGCTAAACTCTAACTTCAAGCCAACCTTGAACCTTAGGTAAGTTCTTCCTTATGTTTTGGTGTTTTTTTTAGGTTTCTAAGCTAGGTTTGTTATTCTTTTTGGAAGTTTTCAGGGCTGTAGGTTTAGAGAAGGTTTAGGTTTGTTATCTTAGTTGAATGAGGTCTGTTAATGTATGTTTGAATTGAATTCGTGGCTGTTGGAATTGGTTTGTGAGTGAGGAAGCTAAAAGAATTTAGATTTCTTCACTTGAGTGTATGATTTTAAGCTAGAGATTGAACTACTGTGTTTTGCAGCTTGGGTTATGCCATATTTATGTTATTATACTGTTCTGGAAAGTTTGGTTAGGTTTGGAGGAGTTTTGGTTCGAATTTGGTGAAGAGGAACTTTTGTTCCTGGTCTGCCAGAACCGGTCGACCGGATTGGTTCTGGTGTATCAGAACCTGGCCGACCTGGGTTGCTTGCAGGGGAAAATTTTTCGGGTTTGCTTTATGTTCAGTTTTGACCTGGGGAGTTGTGTACTATCTGTTTTAAATTAAATATGGGATGCTTGACCTAATTTGGGGTTGCTGGGAGTTAGGTTATGTTTGATTTCTAAACTAGGGTTTTAATCCGGAACTTTGAGTTAAGGTATTTATTGTGTTTCAATTGTCGTGACATAGGACCGGGATTGCTGTTGCTAAAATTTATAAACGCTACGCAGGTATACGCAATCAAGTAGTAAATCTCACACAGGTGAGGTCGATCCCACAGGGAATTGGATTAAATACCACTAAATTACACTTATGATTCTATTCGGCAAATCGAAAGCAATTATGATTTAAAAACAGTAAAATATGAAAGTAATTCAGAAAACTTAATAACACAATTGAAAGTTGAGCAAGATGAGATAATAGAGAGGAGAATCCTGTTGTTGTTTACCCAAATCGTTAATGCTTAATTACTATCCTATTCTTGAAGTGAATGACAGATTATGAAATAACCTAGCTCCTTTCAGATCTTCTAGATTCTAAATCACATGTTATCTAATTAACTCCTTAATTAAACTAACATGAAATCAGCATTAAGTAATAATCTACTCGTCACATAAGTCATGCAAATACTTTCGTTTCACATAGAACATCGATTATCTTAATTTTAGCATTCTCAATTCTCACTTTTTCAGATTTCGAATTGAGATCATAGAGCATGCACAAGGTGATCAATCTTAAACATGAAATTAAGAACAAATTAAGATAATTTCACACACAAGAATTGAGGAATGGTAATTAAACATTAACTAGGCAAAACATTAAACAACAATCATCATCCTCCCTAAATGGGAAATTTAGTTCAGAAATAAATCCATAACCATTCCTATAACAATATTCAACATAAAGAAATTAAAGAGGAATAGAGAAAGAAACTGTTGGTGGATGAATTCTGGATCTTCACTTTGATGTCCTCTGCTCTTCTTGCCTCTTTCTGCTGTGTTTTAGGGTTCCAAATCGCTTCCCCTGACTTCCAATCGTAGTTTTCTATTTATAACAAAAATTTAGGGTTCGATGGACGAAATTACCCCTGGTCCGTACGGACGCTCGCCGCGGCCAAAAGTGGTCTCGCCGCGGCCAAAAGTGCATCAAAAAACCACGTTTCTGCCCAGACTTTCTAGCCGCGGCCATGGAAATCTCGCCGCGGCGAGATGGAATTTTCTGCTTCGATCTGTTTTAGTAAAATGAGCATAAATTTCTCTTCCGAACTCCAAATGAGCTGATTCAAGATGCGTTGGAAAGATAAAAAAGAGATCTAAAACTTTTATGTTTTGACTTTTTCCAAAATATGATCAGAACATAGTCGAATTTATGCTTGAAGTTTCAGCTTTATTCTCTTTCAAAATTTTCTCTATTTTATAGATCACTGTTTTTCCGAAATTTATCCAATTTATACATCCCAAGTGTAGAAACCTGAAATCATAGAAAACAAGCGTAATTCTATTCCAAAAACAATAATAAGGAAGAAAAACAACTATAAAATGTGACCCAAAACTTAGGCTAAAAATAGCTTAACAATTGCCTAGCTTGTTCTTCTACTCAGGTCGGCCATACTTTTGACTTCTGAATTAAGGTAAGAAAAGTGGTAAGCACCGTATGTGGTTAAAAATTAATGGATGAATGGAAGTGGCCTTAATTATTATCATGATATTGATTAAAAGCTTATTAAGCCTAGGTTATGACCTAGGGTTGGAAACGGTTATTACCGTTATGAGTAATTACTCTTGAAACCGCGGTTAGGTTTCTTACTTATCGTTTGCTTTATCGGGCAACGATAGTGACATATTCAGCTCGTATGTGACGAGTGGTAAAAAGTGGTACTTTATTAAGTACCAGGAATGTGTGATGTTCAAAGGAATGCTTATTATTATTATCGAATAGTAAGTAAACATAATGGCATGAGATTAAGTTAATAATCATCTTCTTTTAATTATTGTTTTCATCACTTTCTTGCTGAGTCTCTGTGACAAACTGGTGCTTTATGGTGCAGGTAAAGGGAAGGCTAAAGTCGAGCAACCATGAGTTTGTGGTCGCAGCAACAATGTACATACCAGCTGCGGTGGCACAGCCCAGTTTACAGGATGCTCTATTTTGATTGTATTTTGGAAAATATAAAGCTTATGTTGTAAAATACTTTGAAACCAGTTTGTAAATATTTTGAAAACAGGGGGACCCCGTAATCCATGTTACTTATCTTTTGTTAAACAGTTTAAAAGTCGAGTTTTAACTATCAAAATTTAATTACCCACACTTTTAGTATAATTACATATTATATAATTATCAGTATTTTAATAAATTGCACACACGTGGCGTCCCTGTTGGACAGGGCGTTACATGTTATTTAAGCATACAATTATTTTTTTTTCATTAATATATCGTATGATATACAAACAATATACCTTAAACTAATATACATATATCACAAACTTAAACTAATATACTATTAAATGAATTATTTTCCACAATATACAGCAGCATACAAAAACTATATACCACAATCATAAGCAGATATACTATAGTTAGAAATTAATATACCACCAGCATAGTAAAAAAAAAAATTATACAAAAAATTTAATTTAATATTCCACAAGTTTTTTTTTCTTGTTCTTTCCTTCATTAAATACCAATGAACATAAAATCAATATCCCTCAGTCAAATATAACTATACCTCATACTTAAACTAATAATTCATGTTTTTTTCCTCTTTCGTTCATTATATACCATACACTACAACAAATTAATTTATTAGGGGCGACTTTTAATCAACTATAAATCGCCCCTAATGTATTTTAGAGGCGACATGTCGCCCCTAATAAGTCGCCTCTGAAAGTTTGCGCCTAAAAGTACCATTAGGGGCGACAAAAAAGTCGCCTGACAATTGGTGCGACACTGTCGCCCCTAAAAATTAAACACGAATTCCTGTTTTTGACTTTTAGAGGCGACAATGTCGCCCCTAATACCTAAAATGTCGCCCCTAAAAGGTATTGTCAGAGTTGTTTTATTTGACCTTTAGGGGCAACATTGTCGCCCCTAAAGATTTTTATATTAAAAAAAAATATAATTTATATTATTTAAAATATTAATTTTTATTTTATTAAAAATAATTATAATAACAAATAAAATTAAAAATAATAATTAATAAATTTAAATTACTTCATTAATAAGTAGCACAATAACATAATAAAATTAAATTGTTCTTACAAATTTTAGTAACTAAACCAACTTAGAAAAAAAACCAACATTATAATAGTTCTTACAAAAAAAAAAAATATAATAGTAGCCTTTTAGTTCTACAACTGAGATAAAAAGTCATGTGATCTCTCGTTCTCATCGAACTCTGGAAGACTCGATGGCTGGCGTTGTGAAGTCTGAGGTTGTTGTAGCGGCTGTGATGTCTCAGGTGGTTGTACCGGCTGTGATGTATGTGGTGGTTGTAGCGGCTGAGATGTTGATGCCCCCATCATCCATTGATATGGGTAGACTGGCTGAGCCTGCTGTGACGACGAAGGTTGTTGTGATGATCCAGCCATATTAGTCGAACCTGGAAAGAAAGCAGAAGGATGTTGCTGCGAAATTCCTCCGTACATGAATGGATACGGTGGTCCATACATGTAAGGGTAAGGCGGTGGAGGGTGTGATGGTTGTGGCAAAGGCTGCGAGAGCGGCGGTACTAGATGCTGAGGCTGTGATGTCGAAGATGTATGCATGTCAGATGATGCCGCTGGATGTTGAGAATGTGCAGGGGAACCTTGATCCATGTGTGTCTGAGACGGTTGAGGTGCTGGAGTGGAATACTTACTCTTAAGCATATTAAACATTGCTAGCTTTGCAGGGTCCATATTTGATGGGTCCATTTGAGATGAAAAGAGATTAAACATCACACTCATGTCATTTACCCAATCTTGTGAAGGTGGCTGTGATTGGGTGGATTGGGCACGACTACTTGAAGATTTACCCTTCACTCTGCGACCAATTCCACGAACGTGACCCCGCCTCTGACCGAACGCCTCTTCGAAGATGCTGACTTGATCAGGTGATGACCCAGAATCAGTATCTATCTGAGAACGAGCTGCTTGAATTGCTTGCAACCGCTCCTATATGAAATCAAAAAATTAGAACAATATGAAACTAATATTGGGAAAATATAAAAATCAAGTGACAAAGACTTACATAATCTTGTCTTGCATATTCATTAACTAATTGAATTAATTTTATTAAATTCTATTGAATATTTATATTTATGAGCCTACAATAAAAATTAGCTTAGAGGTTCTTTTAATATAGGGTCAATATTTTATTTTTAGTATCCAAATTTTTGAATTAATTTCACTAAATTCTTTTGAATATTTATATTTATGAGCCTACAATTAAATTCTATTGAATATTTTTGGTATGTGCACAGATTTTGATTATGCAATTATTGTTATTTTTTTTACATAGGCTTGCAATTTTTAGTCTTGTAGTACAAAAAATATATTTTAACATGTAGGTCGCTTAAATAGTTTTTTAGTCAATATTACAAACCAATAGATGATAACAATTGTATTATTTTAAAATATTTTAACTTGTCACTATCTTATTCTTCTTTTTAGATTTTTATTTATTTATTCAAAATTTCGGCAGCATAACAACTTAAAAATCATAAATCCAAAATTTTATAATCTACAAAAACATTAAGCAATCATTACAGAACAATATGTGCATGAAAAAATAATCCACCCATCCGACCGCAGTACATTTAATCACAGAACCTACTTCACTACGGATGAATATTTAAGATATTCAAACTCTTCTATATGATGATACACATATTTGAGTACTATGTATTTTCTAATATAAGAAATGTAAAAATAATTACAAACCTTTAAATTGCAAAAAGATTATTATAGAAACTATAGTAGGCAGCAACGATCCAATGCAGTAAAGCAAGAACTAATTTAAAAAAAAAAAAAAAAAAAAAACAAAGTAAGCAAAAGAATATATATTCACACACACTTTATACATATTCATATATATATATATATATATATATATATATATCCTAACACAAACTTTATACATATTCATATATATATATATTTATATCCTAACACAACATTTATACATATTCATATACATATATATACTAGAAGAAAGTTACGTGCAAGGCACGTATATTTAGTTTTATATTATGTGTTCTATAATTTAATTAAGAAAGATTCAATAAATAATCATATAATTTAAAATGATTTAAAAACTAATTTTAATTAGTGTGTGGGGTTATTTGAAAATCAATAGTGAAAAGTCAAATTTAAAATTTGCAGAAAGAGAAGAGGAGAATGGAGATTAGCTGAAATATATTTAAAAAATAATAATGCTACACACTTACTATGGACACTTAACTCGAGCCGGTAATAATAAAATTATAAAGAATAAGGGTAGCAGGCATATAACTGGACATATGAAAGAAAAAATATAAAAAACAAGAAATATGATAGCTTCCAAATAATATTATAACAAAGCAATGCTCTCCAAATTTATCTTAATATCATTCTTCTCTTGAAGCCTCTCATCAATCTCATAGCACTCCATGATAGATTCAACAAAATATATGTGTTTATGTATATTTGGATTCAACAAAATATATGTGTTTATGTATATTTATTTTGAGCAAATCAGTAAACATATATTTTCAACAAATTAACCCGATAAACTCAAGATCCACATACATATAGCTAAGTATTTAAATACAATTGTAAAATCTAAACTTAAAAACAAAATCAAATGGACAATTCATGCTCAATTAATAAAGCTATATATATTCTGTTATGATTACATCAACCCAAATATTCTTACTTGCAATAACCGAATTATAAAAATTAAAAAGTATAATTTGAGATATATAGACTAAAATCATCCAAATAAACAAATAAATTAGTTACACATAGAATTATAAATGATACTTTTTTTAGAGTGTGTTTGAAACTTATGTGAAATTTTTCGGATCTCTTCACTACTATTTTTTATCTCTATTTTTTTTTTTGTATAAATATATATATGTATATAGAAAATTTATATTAAAAAATGAAAAATATACGTACATATATTTTATTGTTGTTAATTAAATTCAAAATAGTATAGTAATAGAGAAAATTTAGAAATTAGATTTTTATTATGAATTTTTATTTATTTAAAATAATTAACTTTAATAAAAAAAAAATTAGAAAAAATGAGAACGTACAAGATTAGGTATATATATTTTATTGATTTTAATTAAATTCAAAATAGGATAGTAAATTTATGGTTTAAATAATATCACATGAGAACAATATATAATATTGTATATATATAAATAATATCAGTTCAAATATCAAATATCAGTTTAAATTTTTATTTTATTATTTTATTATATATTAATAATATTTTATTATTTTATTAAATATAAATAAAAAGTCACACCCATGAATTTCTCATAAACCAAGAATTTAGTTATATAGGCACACTTTATATAGAATAGATATATCCTAACACAAACTTTATACATATTCATATATATATATATCCTAACACAACATTTACACACATATATATATATATATAAATATCCTAACACAAACTTTATACATATTCATATATATATATATAGATACACTAACACACACAATATACATATTCATATATATATATATATATTAACACATAATATATAAACACAAAAATATATATAAATCTACATAAAATGCATAAATATATACACACAAATATATATTTATATCAATAAACATAAATATTAATCAATTTCAGAAAAAAAAAATTAAAAAAAAAAAGAAAAAAACACACAAAAAAAATCTAATCTAACTATTAATTCTAATAATTTTTTTTCGAAATGGACTAATTTTAATAATTTTAATAACCTAAATTTACATATAAATTAATTACAATTACATTTCTTTTGCAAAAATGGTATAAATAAGCATATATATTCTTTTTATCATATAAATATATATATATATATATAATTAAAAAATAATTAAATACATACCTATTATTGCTCCGGTCGACGATGATGGTGGGATTCCGGCTACATCGGAGGTGTTGCGGTGCGGGGTGGTTGGCGATTGGAGGTGCACCGTGCGGTGTGATTGGTGATCGGAGGTGCACCGTGCGTGGGGAAGAAGATGAGGATTCCGGCTAGAAATATGGTTTAGTTTTATTTTTAATCCCCATTTTTTTTTCTGGATGAAAAGAAGAAGAAAATGGTTTTTTTGATGAAAAATGAAAAGTTTTTTTAGAGAAGAAGAAGGAGAAATGGCTGGGGAAGAGGAAGTGTGCGTCTTTTAATGTGCACGCAATTTGAGGCGACACTTGGGGCGACACTGTCGCCCCTAATGTGTTGACCGTGTCAGGTGGCAGGGCATTAGGGGCGACATATGTCGCCTTTAATAATGTGAGCGGGAAAATTCCCGCCTAATTGCAACGGGTGGATTTCAACTTATTAGGGGCGACATGTGTCGCCCCTAATAAGTTACTTTTCCCTACAAAAAGTTTTAGGGGCGACATATGTCGCCTCTAAAGGTCTCCAGATTTAAAAAAAAAATAAACCTATTTCTTTAGGGGCGGCTATGATTTGTCGCCTCTAATAGCCTTACTATTAGAGGCGATTTTTTGTCGCCTCAAAATTGTCTCCCCTAAAATTTAAATTTGTTGTAGTGATAGCACATTAAAACAATATACCACAATATTAAACTAATTTATTTTCTTTCAATTTTTTTTCTTAGTATATATTTACACATAAAAACAATATATCATAGTGCAAAATAACTATACCGAACACTAAACTATTATTCAATTCTTTTAATTTTATTTTTATTTCTTTCCTTCATGATATATAATATAACATACAAATACTATACCTTAGAGTAATATGAATATACCACAATAATTCTATAGTCAAATAAATATATATATATATAAAAAAAAAAACTTAAATAAACTTCCACAAGTTTTTTTTTTTCTCTTTCTTTCATGATATACCATAGCAAATAAAAACAATATACCACTCTATTTATTTATTATTATATCATAGCATATCATAAAGATATACTGTACAAAATAAAAAAAAATACTAAAAACTTAAATTAATATTTAATAGTTTTTTTTTTTAATCCTTCACGATATACATATCACATACAAACGATATACATTAGACCAATATGAATATACCATAAACTTAAACTAATATACTATTAAATGATTTTTTTCCACGATATACAATAGCATATAAAAACTATATCCTGCAATCATAAGTATAAATATTATAGTGAAAAATTAATATACCATCAGTATAGTAGAAAAAAATTAGAGAAAATTACATTAGGAGACGAAATTTTAAAACAAATTTTGAAAATAGCGTTGCCTATTTTATTATAATAGAATTAGCACTTGTTTTTATTTATTTTACTTGATTTCGGCAACTGTATACCAATGAAAACTTATTGCTTATATGAGATTTTTAGAGAGTTTGAAAAAGTTATTTCCTCTTTTTATCTCTCTTCAATAGACACTAGTATATATGCCAGTTTCCTCTTTTTTTCAATTTTTTTTGTTCTTTTATTTTTATTTTTTTTTGTTTTGTCCTTTTATTTAGCGTCATCATATTGTTTTTTTTTTTCTTGATACATTGATTTGAAGCATTCATTTTAAATATTTTATTTTATTATTGTATTTCTTTCTCTCTTTCTCTCGTTTAAAAATTAAAAAAAAAATCGATCGTAGAGAAATTATTTTGGCTGAAAAATTACATATGATTTATTTTTGAAGATCATTATTTTAATAAGATAAGTATATATACATATATTTTTGTTACTATTACTAGAGAAAATAAATAGAATTTAAAGTAACTATCTAATTTCTTTTTTTATATAATTAACAAATAAATAATTAAAATTAAATATACCATCCAATTTCATAAATTATTAAATTTTTTTTGTTAATTTATATTTAAAAACTATGAGATAGTATAGTATAAACAAGTTTACTTAATTAAGCAATTTAAATATATTTCTAAAATAACTTATAATAAAATAAGAAGGTAATATAAATTTAGTTATATTAATCATATACTAAATTTTTAATAAAGAAAGTATACTTTAGTTACTTTCTTTTCACTACTACAAAAACACCCTTTAGAGGCGGTTTTAAAGCCCTTTAGGCGTCGGTTTTCGCGAAATTCGCTACCGACGCCTATCAGGGCAACGCTAAAGGGTTTATTTGAACCGACGCCATATATACCCCTATGGCGTCGGTTATTAGCTAGGAACCGACGCCATAGGGGTATATATGGCGTCGGTTCCTAGCCAATAACCGACGCCTTATGTGGCGTAGGAACCGACGCCAAAACTCCTCAGATTTCAGTTTTTTTCATTTTTTTTTAATTTAATTATATTATTTTAATTTTATATTTATTAATTTATATATTATTTTATTTAATTTAAATTACATATTTATTTAAATTTTAAATTACATATATATTTAATTTAATTATATATTAATTACATTTTAAATTAAATAGTAATTAAATTTGGGTAAAAACATAATTTGATTTCATAAAAATAATTAAATATTACACAAACATGTAAAATTAGTTAAAAATATTAATAAGTTAATAAATCTAATTACAAGTTAATCTATAAAAATTACATAATGAAGAAAAATTCTTCGACCTTTGAACCTCAATCGTCACCGTGAATCACCGCCATCAATTGTTCGATCCACTTTCGCTGTAGTGGTAAAATTTCTGTTTTTGGATCGTATTGCTTCTTACCCCCAAACTGTTAAAAAAATTAAAAATTTATATTAGTTTATGTATATGTATATTATATATTTGTTATTATAAAATTTATATACTATGATCAATAATTAAAACTTACAGCTTTTTGATCTTCTATGTAACGGTTGGGGTTGGCACGTGCGACGATGTCAGTGATATATTTCAAAACATAAAAACCGCATTCTTGGCTTTTAGGTTGTCTTGGACAGTTTGCTTGTGAAATTCCTTGCCACGGGCCAAGATACTGATGTGCGTCCCCTATATACATGAATGCCCTGTTTGGAAAAATTATATTAGCATTTCAATTCGTTAGTTAATTTAAATTCGTTACATAAGAAGTCATTAAATAATTACCTTCCGATCATTTGTTCTATTTCTTCGGGAATTGGGCGGCCTTTTAGAGGATTTAAATGGATAATTTTCTTTGGCGCAACCACCACTAGCGTCCAATGCATCCTAGAAAATTATATTGGAATATAAGTAAGATAGTATAAAAATAATTTGAAGACATAATATAGAAATGAACAATTAGCACTAAAGAATTTAATAAAGTTTACCCGATATTCCAAGGAATAAAGAACATTTGGTGGTTGCTGTTCATTAATGATAACCAATTAGCCAATCGTCTTGCCGCATCGTCAAAAGACTGACTCTGTTCTTCATCGCTGATCCCATGCATTGTGAGAAGCTCTGGGTCGTAAAACTTGAAAATTTTTCTCGTACCGTTGATGCTCTCCCATATGTGCCTCGCCAAAAAAAGTGTTAGTGCCTTATAATAATTTAACTATAATTTGATATAAGGTTAATTAGATTAAAGAAGAGTATACATCATTCCAAACAGCATTCCCTGGTTGCCGATGTAGTTACACGTAGCAACCTGCTGCAAATCCTCTCCAGATAAAATGATCTGGGTACGCGGTGCAATGAATCCTCGGGGGACAGAAATTGTGATTATATCACGTTTATCTTTGAGCCTTAGGAATTCATGAATCATCCATTTCAGCGAATTAGGGATCAACGCCATCTTCTCTTCCGTGAACAACTCATCTTCCCGTGCACCACGGCTTTGTGGAGAAAGCATCGGAGCTTTCCCCTTTGACGCATCACGTCTTGAGGGCGGTTGAGCGAGTGGACCCTAAACAAAACAGAACATAATATATATATATATATCAAATTTTATCTAAATTCTACCGAAATTTCGGCAGCATAACGGTTGTAATTGAATGATCCCAAAAATTTTGAACATGGCTGTATAACGACAAATAACACATATATAACAGTAGTTTGTTCATCCATCCCACCGCAGGACATATATTCGCAGAACCTACTTCACTACGGATGAATATTGAAGATATTCAAACTCTACTAATCATTAATAATTAATTTCAGTTGAGAAGTTACCTCGGTTGTTAAAATTAAGTGTTTAGGCCAAGGAAGGAACATCTGGTACACGTCCCTAACATATCTGAACTCTTCAAGTGGGACTGGGATTTCAGCGTCCTCTTGCAGGATTTCCGAAACCATGATCCGAGCATGTGAATCATCGTAACTCGGCAAAGGAACTTTGATCTTACCCACATGCTCGTACAAATACCCTCGGGCCACAATATTGTCGATGTTGTCAGAGCAGAGATGTACTTGCTGATTAAGGGCCGCATGGTCATCAAAATTGTATAGGATACCTTGGTCGTTGAGGGAAATGAACTCCTCAGCATACATTTGTGGTTGTACCTCATCCTGAGGAGCGTATGGTTGTGGAACATACGCCTCACCAGCCACCTCTCCTTCTTCCTCTTGTTCGGCAGCGTTCCTCTGCTGCTTAAGGGATTGGACTTCGGCTTTTAATTGTTCAATCTCCTTCGCTTGCCGAGCCACAACATCAGACACTTCCCTTTTCTTCCTGCCGAACAGTTGAGATGCCCTGGTCAGGAACCTACAAATCATAAAATGCAAATTAGCAACGATTTCATTTGTGTAACTAAATAAATAACATTTGAAGTAATAGCATACCCAGCAGCCCTGACACGTCCAGGATGCTCTGGTGTCCCGAGCGCCTGCGTGAGGATATCGTTTTGGCCCTGGACCTGAATTTGTCCCTGACTAAGCTTCTCCTCTAATTGAGCCTAATGCACGCATATATTCAAGCAATTAGTATATGAATTATATACACTAACTCTAATTGAATTATATATTCAAGCAATTAGTATAGGAATTAATATATACTTACTATCTTCTCGGCAATTTCCTTGTCGTAATCAGTGACAAGTTTTCTACTCTTGGTGCGAGATTTAATCCAAACACGGTGGCGGGGAGGATCTGCAACTTCGAGGTCCTTTTTCTACATAACGTTATAACAATGAAATGAGTACCAATTAAATTGTATAGCACATTATAGCACATTAAATTTTTAGTATTACTTACCACAACTTCCCGTACGTTCACCATTCCACTCCGACCACTTCGATGTCTGGATTGAATTTTTGAGGAACGTTCACGTTGCACCTTACTCAATTCCTACAATGCCAAAAAAATACATTAGATACATGTACTTGTATTTAAGAGTTTATCTTAGTGTTAATATAATTAGCGTACCAGAAATTCAGGAGTTAGTCTACTTTCAACAAATTTGCACCAATCAGCAGCGTCGATCTCCGGGTGCTTTTCGTGACTTGTGCCGCCGTCCCGCATCATTCTCTTTCAACGCGGGCATTATGATGTCTTTTGTCATCCTATTCTTGAAGTCTTTCATTAACTTCCCAGCTAGGATGAGACAATCATGTTTGAAGGTGTCCGGCACAATGAACCCCGTCTATTTTGAAGGAAAACAAACACGGTTAGAGTCAACATTTGGAGTAATAGAAAAACAAATCAAAATTCTAACAAATAATAGCTTACCTGAATGTCTTTCCAAACTTTATTTTTCAGAGTCTGGTTGACTTCTTTCCAATTTTTATAAGCCAACCCTATTGTCTGCCGACATCTGACTCCCAGAGTGGATACGAGCTTCGCGTAGCTTTTTCCACAGTATTGACCTTTATCATTAACTTCGAGGGCCACTCTTTTGCCCTGATCCATTAGTTTGGATATTTCATTCATTTGCGTCGGCCCTCGTGTAGGTATTGTGGTTGGACACTCATTTTCTGCTCCCGAATCAGATCCTGATTCTGAGTTCGCCATGTCTACACCATTAACAATATAGTTACAAAATGATAAGTTAACAATATCAAGGAGGAAATGGAATGCAAACATACAACAAGTAATAGTATGAAATAGTTAATTAATATAGCCGTTTCATTCATCTTTGTAATTGCTATAGTTATTAGCATTTGTAATGGTCTGTAATAATGATGGTTATTAGTAACACTTACCTACTATCTTATAAGTAAATGAATCTAATATTGTTTGAAGAAAAGGACATAATAATGAGAATAAATTGAGTATTTTTGTTAAAATAAACGTAGACTTAAACGTATATATAATTTTTATTTTCTGCTGCTTTGATTATTTATTTGCAAATTGCAATTGCATTATCTATACGACTAGTTACTATTCTAAATGAATGCTTGCTTGTTCTTTAATGTTACCAAATTCTTCCATCAAGACAGTGCGCTATCTTTATCCATTTTTTCTTTTTTTGCTGAAATCTATCTTTGTCCAAAATTGCATTAAACAAATAATACAGTTTTTCTTTCATAGCTACAAAAACCAACTATGCGTTTCATAGCTACACAATGTAACTAACTAAGTCTCTCACACAATTTATTCATATTAATCTAAAAATTACTCAAATTTTCGTTTTACATTAGTTCATGTTATTAGGTTGTTTAGTTGATTATAATGTTGGTAAAATTAAAAAGTTTTCATAAATGTGAATATTATTATTTTTTATGTGACCTAACTTCTTATTACTATGTTATAATTAACTATATTATGAATGGTTTTAGTAAGATTTATCCTAATTCTACCGAAATTTCGGCAGCATAACGGCTGTAATTGGACGTTCCCAAAAATTTTACAAGTGCCTAAAATAACAAACAAAACAGATAAACAATACAAAATTAATCCACCCATCCGACCGCAGTACATGTATTCGCAGAACCTACTTCACTACGGATGAATATTTAAGATATTCAAACTCAACTAACATGCATTGATAATTAATTATATATTAAGAAAAAGTTAGTTAAAGTATATACCTATAATTGCAAGCCCAAATACGCTACACACAAAATTATGCCGAACCCCTATAATATAAAGAAATACAACGAAATTACAAAATTAATTATTTCATAACTTATAACTAGTTATAAAAAATTGTAACAAGTTACTTAGTTACTAAATTATACATACATATATATAATCAATTATATCTCACACTATTATCTCAAAAAAATAAAATTATATCACACACTAATTCCATTTTAAAATTTTTATTTCTAAACTAATTTTTTTTTTTGAAACTAATAAAATCCCTCCAATGTCATTTTATTCACAATAAATATATATTGCAAAAAATATATAAAATACAATTACAAAATTTATTTTCATAAAAAATATACACACACTATATACACACACAATATATACACACATTATATACAAATATTCAATAAAATATACAAATACATATATATACTATACATTGTGGTATAAATTATTACCTAATAACCGCAATCCGACGACCACCGTAAAAAATCCCGACACTATACACATAAAACACAATAATATTACTAATAAAATAAAAAAAACTCAAATAATAATTTACAAAAACAAAAAATAAAACAATATACATAATACAATAAGAATAGAAGCAATATTTATACCTTAAACGAGGTTGAGATTGAACAATTTCTCAACAAAAATGGATGGCCGGATTTCACACCCAAAGTTTACTATTTGGGTTCGGATGACACTTTTAGAGGCTAAAAAATCAAAACTTTTTAGCTGTATGTTATTTAGTATCGAAAATGGAGGATTTTAAAAAAAAAATGGACTGAAATGGTTGAGAAATGGGGGAGATATGGTTGGTCAAAGTGGGTTCGGCGAGGGTTTTTTCTGGGTATTTCTTCTCTCTGGTTTTGCTGGGTTTTGTGTGAAGTGAAGGAGGAAGACGAAGCTGGTGATATATACATAGGACGACCCTATGCCGTCGGTTCCTTCATAGGAACCGACGGCATAGGGTACACGTGTCATGATCTCGTGTACCCTATGCCGTCGGTTCCTATGAAGAAACCGACGGCATAGGGTAATTCAGAAAAAAAAAATAAAATTTAATTTCCAACCGCCTCTAAATGGTATAATGCAATTTTATACCTACGGTTTTTATCAAAAAACCGCCTCTAAATGTCAATTTCGGTATTTTTACACCCTTTAGCTTCCCTTTTTATAAATGGGGTTGAAAAAACTGCCTCTAAAGGCTAACATTGTAGTAGTGTTTCTTTCAAATATTTTAAAAAAAATTATGATCAATATAATTATTTGAGTTCAAGAGTTATGTCTCACTAGGCCTAATCGTCATAATCCACTTTTTAAAGTGATTCTTTTAAAATGTGCGAAGAATATATTTTTTCACCAGAAAATCGAAATAAAAAGTGACATTTTAGTTTTTTTTTTCTTATATATATATATATATATATATATATTTATATATATTTAGCTATCAAAAAAGTAATCAACTTTTAAACTTAAAACAAAATATACCAACCAATTTCACAAGTTACCAAAATATATTTTATTATTTTATATTTAAAATAAATAATATTCTACATAAGTTTAACTTACAAAATAATTTATATTCAAAATAACTTATATAAGGACACTAAATAGTATCTTAGACATTAAAAAAAAATGGTAATGTATTATGTAAGTGATTTTGTAAATTATTATTATTATTATTATTATTGGAGGAGAGAGGATTGAAACTTGAAAACTTCTCTTTGTAGGAGACATGTAAAAGTATTAGACTATACTTATGACTAAGATGTCATTTAGTTTCTTTGTAAGTACTTTTGTTAGTAACTTACAAAGTTGCTCTATAATATCCTTATTGAATAATTTTTAATTATAAAATAACTAAATACTTTATAATAATTTATGAAATTGGTGGCTATAGTTAATTTTCTTTAAGATTTTCTTTGTGAGGTGTTTAAGTTTATAATTTAGTTAATCTTGAGGGTTTTTTTATCTTTTTTAAAAGCATTTTAGTTAATACAAATACTAAAAAAAAACTAAAATGATGCTTTTAAGTCTAAAAATTTGTGTTTGCAGATGAAAAAAAAAACATATACTTTGTCAAAATGATTATTTTAAAAGGTATGTTATAATAATAACACGTTTGAGCTAAAAAAAATAGAGAAATATGACACATGATTGGAGAGATTAAAGAAAGGTGATAATGTATTTGCTACCGAGCTTATATATATTTCATAGTGAAATATAACTATACCTCAAACTTAAACTAATATTTCACATTTTTTTTTTAATTTCCGTCGTATATACCATAGCACATTAAAATAATATACCACAATCTTAAACTAATATACTACCTTTCAGTTTTTTTTAATATACTATTGCACATAAAAATGATATACTATTGTGCAAAATAACTATACCAAACACTTAATTATTCAAGGTTATAATTGTAATTTTATCATCAAATTCTTAACATAATAGACATTTTTTTAATTTTTTATAAAAAGGGACATTTATTAACTTAATTGTTAGATTTAGGGCTATTTTGCATCTTGGCCCAAATCTTTATAAGGTTCTTTACTCTCACTGTGTAACTGTGTAACTGTATATGTTGATTGTTGATGTTGTTCTTTTCTCTGCTTATTAATTAGTATCATGGTTCACCTTTTTGTTTGCCCTTTTTGTAACATTTTATTCTATAATTCTTCATTTTGTTTGTTTTTGTAATTTTAAATTTTCTTGAAATTCTAATGTGTGGATTCTTAATTGTGATGACAGAATTCTAGACGCATGGATTAGATTGTGAAATAGGGGAAAATCCATTTTTAGTAATTGCTTACTTTTGATAAGAGTAAAGAGCCTTACAAAACTTTGCCTGGAGACATCATGATTTTAGTGAATGCTAAATCAGAAACATTTTCTGACTTAGAGATAGAGTGTTTAGAATGTTTGTGCTTTTTTTTCTTAATAAAAGAAATAACTATGACTCTTGGCTGCTTATATATTGACCAAAAGATTCTGTAAAATAATCGTTTTCTTTTGATAAAAAAATTCATTTCTTTTATTATTATTTATCCATTTCCACTCCTTTTTTCCCAAAATTCAAGCTCCAATGAAAAATTCAGCATAGCTTCATGCCATATGGAATGATGATATACAATAAAAGTTTAGGTGTTAGTCTTCGCATGATGCATTGCAAGAGCAGAGATGGTTTTGAGCTTATATGGGGTCCAACTGGGACAGGAAAGACGAAAATCAATGCTACACTTCTTAAAGATCAACTACACAACTCTTATTTGTGCACCAACAAATGTTGCAATAACTGAAGTGGCTTCTCGAAGCTTCTCGAGTCCCACTTGTTCAATGACACCATTAACTGAAGTGGGTTTTGTTTTGTTATAGAAAAGATATAATAAAAAACGTCAAAGGGTAAAAATGACCTTACAATTAAAAAAAACAAAATCCAACGGCCCATATTAATCCTACTCCTAATAGAATGTAAATTTCAATTACTTTAAATAGCCGTTTGAGTCCTTAATATCGTTTTTTCATCTCACCTCTCTCTTTCCTAAGCTAATTGAATACATTTGATAACCCTAATTTCGAAACTTCTAAAGCTCAAATTTTTCTTAAACTTTGTAAATTAACCAAAATTAATCATTTCTTTGACTGATTAATTATGACTTCTCCTCAAGTAATTGGTGATCCTCATTACCATATATCACCCTTTAGATATAGTTATACTACTCAACCTAACACAATAGAAGAAGAGCCACATGCTCGTTTCTTTACCATTAACTTAAATGCCAAGTTCATTCTTGCTCCACACTCCTCTAGTATGGAAGTTGAAGATGAAGAATCTTTATTCGACGACGACGCGGGAAATTCCACTGCTTTTTTAGAAAATATTGGATGGATTTCGTACGAGACATTGATGAAGAGCGACGTTACTGAAGCCCTACTTAACATTGAAGACATGCTTGCTGAGGTCTATCTTCCTTCTCTCTCTTTTATTGTCGTTGGCGTTATTGATTGCGGTAGAAAGATGATGAACAACAATGATTATGATAATAATAATTTGAATGAAGAAGTCGGTGTTAATATTTCTGTTGAAGTTTTTGTTGATGAACTACCTCAACTTGATGACGACGACGACGACGACGATAATGACTTTGATATGAATGATGTTCCAATTCGCTTTGTGGCGGCAAGTGAAGAGTCAATCGAGAAATTAGAAAAAGTTTGGGTTAAAGATAATCCAATTTTTTGTTCGATTTGTTTGGAGGATGTTTCGGTTGGTTTGGAAGCTGCTAAGTTACCATGCACTCACGCGTATCATGAAGAATGTGTTGTTGAGTGGCTACAAGTTAGTAAATTTTGTCCAAATTGTAGAGTCGAGATAGTTTAAAAATCATGTACTTAACAAATTTGTACTCATATATAAGCTATGTTTGGACCATTTTAATAATTATTATATATGAAGTTGTGTATTATATAAACATATTGAAGGAATTCATTAATAAAGTTTTATGATCCGTTTTGTTTAGTGAGTATATTATTATTTTTGATTTTGGTGGTTGCTTCAAAAAATAATATCGTTAGTTTAATAATTATATACTCAACAAATTTTTACTCATATATATAAGCTATGTTTGGACCATTTTAATTATTATATATATAGTTGTGTATTATATAAACATCTTGAAGGAATTTATTAATAAAATTTTATGATCTGTTTAGTGAGTATATTATTATTTTTTATTTTGGTGGTTGCTTCAAAAACTAACGATATTCATGATTCTATAGCATTATGTTTAATGTAGTTGTTTTTTCTTGTAACATCATATGAGAAGAAATCCAATTTAAGTAACTATTCAATTCTTATTATGTTATGTATATTTTGATCATTAGTAAATGGATGAAAAATATAAGCTTTGTTCGTTAACAAAATGAAAACAAAATTTAAGCAATTAATTCGATTCTTACTATTTCAGGTTTTTTTTAATTAAAAATATGAAAACAAAATGAAGAAGTGGATATTTGGTATCCTATTTTTTTTTAATATTGTAGTTTATTATTTACCTTTTATAAAATACTTAAAAGATATTCAAATAGTAGTTACTCCATTGTTATTCTTGTCTCATTTATTTGTTGAACTATGCAATTAAATAAGTAATAAATTTTTAATTAGTTCTATTTTCATTATTGAATTTTATTTTGTTAAGCGCTAACAACACTACTCATTATCTTGCTCGTAGTGCTTGGATGAGTTTTTAAAAACTCTTAAAATCGCTCACTACACAAAACAATATTTGTTATATTTTTTCTTATATAATGATATTTATGTATGGTAACAAATTTTTTTGTCACAATTTTGAGGCGGTGAGCGTTCGGGGCCCGAGGCGCACGCTTGGCTCTCCTACCTTCAAGGCCAGCCCTATTTTCTGTCAAACTCTACAATATTTACAGGCATACTAAATAACATTTATGTTGTTGATCTTATGTGTGGTACCACAAATTATTTTCCAAATTAAGGTTACAAGCTTCTCTTTGATGATACATAAAAGAGGAATTGTGTCATGTCATATTGATATTGTAAGGAAATAAAAATGATAGAGTTACAGGTCAAGTTATTTATTAACTAACATTACTATAAAATTATGTGATATTATTGTTCATTAACACAAATAAGGTATCAAACGAAAAAAAAAAAAAAAAAAAACATGATGAGAAAATTAAGAGTACATAAAGTTGCAGGTTTTCAATCTTTGACATGCATTGTGTTATTGAGAATAATCTAGCTAATATAGACATGGATACTCTAGCTCGGTTTGCTTTATCGTTACATATGAATATAATCAATAAACAAGCCTAGATCTATGTCGACATTAATTCCACATATGAATCCAAATTTTAAATCTTTTTCCCCTCAACAAAATACTTAACAAATGAGAACATATATATCATGCTATCTCTACACACAAATAATAAATAAATAAAAAAAAAAGGAAAACACATAAGTTAAACCCAAAATTAATCATAATAAAATGAAATACATTTTAAGAATGGAAACAAAAAGAACACACACCTAGACAACTCGGTTGGAATGTCACCATCCAAAACTACCTGAAAGGAATTACTACATACTTTTCACAACATAAGACATTGTAAAGAAATCTATGTCGCCATGTTCATAAAATCCAAGCACAACCAACTAAGAAGGTAGCAACATATGAAATGATTCCACTGCTACCAATGCAAGATGATTCTTATTGTCACATATCAATGAATATTATATGCATTGCAAAACCCATTATCATCTTAGCAACAAGATGTTTGCAGTTGATAATTCTTTAATAAAGAGTTATTTGTCATGTTTTTTTAACTTAATTTGTGTGTATTTTGTTTATTTTTTAGGTCTTTTCTTTCCTTTCAGTGTTATTTTGTATTTTTGTGTTCTTTTGGGTAATTTATAGTTGTCAGTGATAATTATAAGTTTTATTTGAGTTTTGGTAAAGAAAAGAGTTTAATAGAGAAAATACAAGATTTTGCTAAAATTTTGCAAGGAATTTGCTGCAGCAAAAGTAGCAGTGACTGAATGTTGAAATTAATATAGAAAAAATGATGACGTGACAATTCATTAATTGATGTGGCAAAAATTATCTGAGGTAGCATGAATACATATGAATTGTGGCTAATTTATGAGGAAATTTCTAGAAAATTCATAAGGTTTATGTGGAATTAATTTTATGAAATGTATTTCTATGGATAAGAGGGATAATATTACCTAGCCTCCATTACACCATTTGGGGGAACACAGTTTCATAGCAGCCACCATTATTGAGAATACTAAGGAAATAAAGAAAAAAAAGAAGAATAAGAAGAAAATGAGTGCACAAGAAAGAAGGAAGAAGGAGGAGTCATCCACATTGTTTCTTCTACTGCTTTAATCCTTTGTATTTTATTTTTATACTTCTTTATTTCATTTGGGTATTGTTCTTTATAATCTTCAGCATGAACTAATTTTCTTGTAGTTAGAAGTTTTAATGAATCTTGGATTGTGAATTTTATTAATGTTTTATAAATATTTTTGGTAATAAGTTTTGTTCATTCAAGGATGCTTAATATTTGTCTACCTACTTTTGCTTGATCATCAATTGTAAGTTGTTAGCTAATCTTGACTTTTTAAAAAAATAAGATTAGTAGAAATGCTTGAATGATCCAAACCTTGGAAAAATGTGATGTGTAGATGGTATAGAAATATTTTATTTACCTTGTATGACCCAAGGAAAATTGATGCTTAATTTGTACTCTCTAAATGGTCAAATAGCCCATACATCAAATGAGCTACTCTAAAGTTATTTTAAAAAATGGTATTGTAGCTTCTCTAAATGTAGCTACAACTATTCATTGAGTTATATTTATTTTATTATTAATTTACTCTCTCACTCCTCTCTCATACCATTTCTTTATTTATTTTAATGACTTTTCCTATAATTTTTTATAAATGTGTATTGAAAATAATAATACTTAAATGATATGAAGATAAAAATAGAGAAGCTGATTTATGATGTAAAGTAAAAGTTTGAGGTAAAATAAAAAAAAAGTAAAGTTTTAGTAAGGTATTATAAAAGATAAAGTAGAAAATCTGTTGGGAGTGCTCTTATCACTTTATTTAATTTTAGCATACAATTCTAGTAAAAGTTAATTGCCAAATTTTTGACTTTCCCCTGAATTTTTTCATTTTTCTCATTCTCATTTCACCTAAATAATAATTAATTTTAGTCTAAACTAATTTGTTTTATTCAATTCAATAATTAACTATAAATTACACCAAAAATAGATCAAAGCAAATTAATATAGGAAATTTCACTTATTAAGTAAAATAATATGAAAAAAAAACCAATCAAAACAATACGAACAAAGAATACACAATATAACTGACTTAACTGTCACAAAGGACAGCAAGTATTATTAGGTCCTTTAGCCTATATAAAGAGACTACTCCTCTCATTTCATAAGAGAATAGAAACACAAGAATAAGTGCAAGAACAAGAAAGACACAACACAATAGAGAGAAGTTTGAGAGAGAAATGGAGAGAGATATCTGAGAGAGAGAAAGGGATTGGGAAATTGTATTGAGCAACATTGACGATTATGTTCGCTCGAGTTAGTAAGTTAATGAGTATTGAGAGATTACACCATAAATCATATTTCCTTATAGCTTCTGAGAATAATATCTCTAATTCTTATTATCAAAAAACAACACTACCTCTGGGGACTCCCGTTTTGTATGAATTTTTTTACATTTTTTTTTCTTTAATTTATTATTATATAATTATTTTTTGAAAAATTATTTCTTTTGTTTTTATATTTAAATATCACAAAAACAACCCATTTCATCAGTGGCTTTAAATGTGATCAGTGTAATAAATATGAACAATTACAATTCTTCATTCAAAAATGGACATTACAAAATCTGTGTAATCTGAAGATGAATGTCAGTATACATATATATATATATATCTATATTTTTGTTCATTGTTTTCACGAAGCTTCGGACTCAAGAAACATATTTTCCTTAAAAAATGAAAATGGGTTAAGGTGGTAAAGAAATGATGATGGAAGGTGGGGAAACTTCAGATACGAGAATGCAAGATTTAGACTCTGCTGATGATGGCTTCACTCAGACTGTGTTTTCTTGGACTCTTGAAGACATTTCTAATGAAAATCTTTATAAGGTTCTTTACTCTCACTCTGTAACTGTATATGTTGATTGTCGATGTTGGTCTTTTCTCTGCTTATTAATTAGTATCATCGTTCACACCTTTTTGTTTGCCCTTTTTGTAATATTTTATTCTATAATTCTTCATTTTGTTTGTTTTTATAATTTTAAATTGGGAAAATTACATGTGGACACGTTTTTTTCCATTTAATTTTAATAATAACATTTCTTTTTAAATTATTGAATATACCGTTAGTTTTACCGTTTTTCATTTTATTCCATTTCTTTATGTTTTGGCTTCTTGAGCACGCTTAGTGGATGAGGAGGTCATGTCAAAGTGGGCGCGCATGCACGTTTTTCAGTTTTTGAATTTTTTTAAACTTTTACCCAAAAAGTGGGTTGTAAACCTCCCAAACCGCCTCTATTTCTATCAATATAAGTGTTATTTTATTTTTTTTTTCCAAATTTCATTTCTTCTCTCTAAATGTTTAGTAATGGTGAAAACACGTTCGTCTACTTCTCTATCCGCGTCCTCCAAGGCGATGAATCTGAAGAACAAATCAAAAGAAACAATGTCTGAGGGTAGTGATAGTGGAGAGTCTGATCTTTCTTCGAAGAGGAAGAGGAACAATGTTGGGTCTAAGAAGGGGAAATTTGCAGATCGTCTGTTGAAAAAGATGAAGCAGGTGGTTGAAGAAGACGATGTTGAATATGATAGTGACGATTTGGAGATTGGAGTTCCAGATAGTATTAAAGTATATATAATTTATATTTTATTGTAATTTGTTTGGTTTATTTTCTGATTTTTGGTTTGATGGATTTATGGTTTACAGATTTGTTTTTGGCTTTTTTTTTTTTTTTTTTTTTCAGTTTTCAACTTAAGTTTTTGCATGTGTTTTTTTTTTCTTTTGTTGATTTTTGGTTGTCTTAGGGTTTTCTATGGATTTTTTATTGTTTTTTGATTTTTCAATAAATTTTAGTATATACATTTCAAATATTAATTTGTTTTTGTAATTGTTATGTTTTCGGTTATTTAGTTTGTTTATTTTTGGTTTTCAATTTGCATATATAATTTTTATTTTATTGTAATTTTTTGGTTTATTTTTTGATTTAATTTTTGTTTTGATGGATTTATGGGTTAAGATTTTTATTTAAAATGTATATAATCTATTTGCATGTGTTTTATTTTTTATTTTTGTTGATTTTGTTTGTGTTAGGCTTTTCTAGGGATATATATTGTTGTTTGTTTATATATTTGGGATAAAGCTTAATTGTATAGTGATTGATAGGTAGTGGTGTGAGGTCTCTCGGGATTCCTAATCTAATAGTAGACAGTACACATTGACACTAGTAAATGAGTTAAATACAAGATGAGATAAGACAATTTTATAAATGGGTTAAATCTGTGTTGGTGTATTCACTTTATAAGTTTAATTTTCCCATTTTGCAAAAACAAAATTATTTAATTAGTGTTTTAAATTTTTAGCATTTTCATAAGTTTTCACATTCGATTCAACTATAATTTTTAAATATGTATTGAATTTATTTTTTTTAGAGAGTGAAATGTTTGGTCTATTTGATTTTGTGGTTTAGTTTTGGTAAAATAAGTATACTTATTAGTTTTAGTAAGGCTTGTTAAGTTATACTTCTTTATTTTTGTTTTTCTTGACTTTTTTTTTTTTTAGGTTGATTTGTTTTTGTTTTTTGTTTATATAGTTGGGATGAAGCTTATTGATGTTATTTTTTTTAGACAGTGAAATGTTTGGACTATTTTGTTTTTGTGTTTTAGTTTTGGTAAAATATGTATACGTATTAGTTTATTATGTATAGTCAGAAAAGTGATTTTCTTATTATTTCTGTTTACATAATAGTTTACAGTATATGTATGTTGATTTATGTGTTTATTTCTTTTGTAGGAGTGGGAGCAATATTTTAAACCTGAGAGTCGTGTTAAGGATTAGATGATTTTCTTCCCTAATACATTGGAGAACAAAGTGATTGCAAATATCAATGCTAAGTTGAGCCCTAAACAAATTAGGCTTTTTTGTAAATCATGTTTTGGTCATTTGTTAGACATGAAACCAATTTTATATCAGCCTCAGTTATTACATAATGCTCTACTTAGGGAGGTACATCAAAAAATGGGAAGGAGATGTGGTTTAAGTTTGGTTGTGAAAATTTTAGGTTTAGTTTGGCTGAGTTTGCGGTCATAACTGGTTTACTGTGTAATGGTGATAACGATATGAAAAAGTATGCAAAAAGGGAGAATGCATTTGTCGATAAGTATTTTTTTGAGCAGCAAGTTACTCATGGTGCGGTTGAACAAAGATTTATGTTTAGTGGGTTCAAGAGTGATGAGTATGCTGTTAAAATGGCAATTTTGTACCTTCTTACAAATGGGTTGATTTGTAGTCCTGCAGTAAAAAAGGTTTTTGATGAGTTGATGAATATTGTGGGGCTTGGTGAATATGATAGTTTCCCTTGGGGGAAAATTGTTTTTGATCTTACATTGCACAATTTGATGATTGCTTTGAGGGGCAGAAAAAGAACAGATTTGTCTGATGATTCTTGTGGTAAGGGAAAAGCTAAGGTGAAACGCAAACAGACGAAAGAAAATAGTAAAACATACAAGTTACCTGGTTTCCCTTATGCGTTTATGGTCTGATTATATGAAACCATTCCTTTATGTCTTAAGGGCTCTATATGCCAATATGATGCTTCGGAAGAGTATAGGATTTGTAGGTGGTCAAGTACTGGAAATCCTAACTCTGGGGAGCTGGATAGGAAAATTTTCATGTCATCAAAGGTAAATAAATATTTATTAAAATCATGTTGTTGTTTCTGTTTATTGCTGTGATATATTTTTGTAAACTTATCTGCTTACTTTTCTCATTTTTTATTTGTAGCTGAAAGCTCAAGCTATTCTCCCCACTGATGTTGAAAGAAAGATGATGAAACTTGAAAGTTTTGATTTCCCTGTGGTAGAAACTTCTAAAGATGATTTTGATGATGAGCCATTAGAAAGGAAGCATTATGAGAAAGGTGACCCTTCTAGTATACAGAGAAGTTATGGTGTGGGGAAGTCTGATCTAGTAGAGTTAAGGAACAACGTGAAGATGCTTGTTGGTAATCAAACAAAATTTGATGAGTCTTTGAGTTTGTTGAAGAATGAGATGAAGTGTATTGTTAAGGAATGTGAGTTGAATATAAAGTCTTATTGATGCAAAAATTGATGGAAGTTTGAAGTTTTATTTGGACATGAAGTTCAATGAGTTGAGAAATTGTTTTATAAGTGGAAATGATGGTAGAAATGTTGTAGTCAGTGATGAGGATACTTTTAATATGGTATGTTTTACATATTATTTTTATTTGATAGTGTCTATTATTATTGTTTGTTTGCTATTTTTATTTATTGAGTATGTGATTAGTTATAATGCTGAGTTTTTATTGTGTGTCTTGTATTTTATTTCAGAATGATGATGACATTGTTTTGACAAATGAAGAGGAGCTAGTTTTGGAGGTAATATTAGTTAAAGAAGAAACTAATAAGTTTACTGTTTTTTAATTAGTTGTTAGATTAATTATTGGTTTTTATGTAAACTGTTTTTATTAATTTTTATAAATTTTTTTTTTCTAATATTGTTTATTTTTTTTGTGGTATCCTGTTTATGTGTAAACTTTTTTGATTATTTTTTATAATATTTGTAATCTAAAGTTAAACTTTTTTTAGGTTAAAAAAGTTGAAGATGAAATGTTGGTAGATAATAAGGTAACTTTTTTAAATTTTAATATTGATGTAAATTATTATGTAACTTATTAGGATTATTTTTATTATTTTGTAGTGTAATGTGAAATTATATACAGGTTGAGGAAGTTTTAGATAATACGATTGTAGAGAATAGGGTAGTCAGCCTACTTTTGATATAATGTGTTTTATTACATCACAACCTAGTGATGATAATGGGAACGATGATAAGAAAGAAGTGGTGGTGATGAGGTTGGTGCCAAGGAAGTTAAAGGTGGAGGTAATGTTGGTGCATCTAGTGGTGGAGTGAGTGCTGGTGAGTCAGCTGTCAAAGAAGGCAAGGAGGTAGTTGGTGGGGGTGTAAATGAGAAGGTTGCTGATGATAAGGTGATTTATGATGAAACTAAAGAGTGTACTGTAGCTGTAACTAAAAAGTTGGGTGATAGTCAAGGTACGGAGGATAGTATAACATTATTTGCTTTAGAGAAGATCAATGATATTGAGGAAAAAATTGCTAAGGTATTTTTATGTTCGTGTTTGGTAATTGTTATGGATTATTAGAGTATTTTTTTTTTTTTGAGTTGTGTTTTATTATTTTTTTTTAAAACTGTTTTTTTTTTTGTAGGGTAAGGTGTTGCACAATGAAATAATGGCTCCTAATCAGAGGAATAATGCAAAGGTTCCATGTTATAAATGTTTAATTACGTCATTTTGTTTACGTACTTATTATTGAAACTTTTTAGTTTATTTTATTATTATTATTTTTATTTTTTAAATTTGTGTTTGTTGTGTTTGTTGGTAGGGTTTGACTGTGGATTTTACGTCTAAGGTTGTTAAAAGGCCTGCGAAGCCTGGATCTGTAATGAAGAGTCCTTACACAACAAATTTTGGTTCGGCCAGCAGTGGTAAACCAACGGGTGAAGTGTATGGATTGTTTCCGTTTTCAAATGGATTGATGGTCATGCCAGATGAACTTCAAGTTAAATCATTTGAGCAATGGTTTAATGTTGGTTTCAATGATAAAAACAAATTGAAGAAGTTCAAACAAGAGTATCGAGTATTGAAGGTGCTGTTAAATTTTGTTGTTGTGAAGGTTAACGATAAAATATGGTTTTACGATCTGAGAACCTCGGGGAGGAATTTATCATATTCGGTTAGTATTTTTCTTATGATATATTAATGGGATTTGTTTTTTCTGTTTGTTTTGAGTTTTTTTGTGTGTTTATAATTTATGTTTTTTTTATGTTCTACGTGGTGCAACATATTGATGTGTGCTTTTATTACTTGACGAAGCAAATTAAGTATGACAAAAGTGTGAGGGTTGCTGCCAGAACCTCTGATTGTTTTTTTGCAGCCCATATATTTGATTTGTACAATAAGTTTTGTGCAAATGATGAGGATATTAATTCTGTTCCTCGGGATACTAAGGCAGCTTCGTATATTGCGGGATTTGGTTTGTTGTGTGGTAAACCATGGTTCGTTTTAGATTTCATGCTATTTCCAGTCAATGTAATGGCTTTGGCACATTGGATTTTGTGCATCTTTGACATCAAGATGAGATGTCTTAAGGTGTGCAATTCTTTGAGGCGTGGAAAGTTTAAGGACAGTCGTAGTTTTGTGAATGCATTTGCTGTTATTTTGCCATTTTATTGTCTCATGTGGATTTCTATGGTCGGAGGTCGGATATTGACAAGAGCACTCAGTATTTTCAGGGAGTGAAGGATACAGATCCTTTAGAAATTGTTTTTATAGATAAATTGCCTCAACAAGATCAATGGTAACTATATTGTATACTTTATTATTTTTTTTTATTAACATTTTAGTTTACGATCGTTCTGACTGTTATTCTTATTCTTTTTTTTTGTAGTGACTGTGGTATATTCGTTATAAAGTATGCTGAATACTTTATACATGAAATGATCAACAATGTCCCCAAAACTTTGAATATGGATTTCGTTCGAAAGAAGATGTGCGTTGAGCTTTTTGTGCATGCTATGAAGAAGGAGTTGAATGGATATGAATCTGGTTCAGCGTTTACTAGAAAGATGCCCAAAGCTACTAGGGGAGCTTTGAAGATTGGATGATTAGTGTTACAATTACTATCTTTAGTTTGGACTATATTGTTTGTATTTTTCTAATGTTTGTAATTAGCATATGTAGTATTTTGCAAACTTTAACATGTAGCTTTTGGTTTTATGTAACTGTTGTGTGTGCAAGGTTTCTTTTGGTTTGGAACACTTAATTAGGTGGTGACATGTTTTTTTGGATGGTATATGAACCTTGTATGTTATGGAACATTATTTTGTGTAAATGAAATTTTTGTGTACTTAAGCAACTAATTAGTTTACGTTTTCGATCGATGATCAATCTAATTAAAATTGATTTTTTTTTTCAGGAAACAAATCACTATCATCAGATAATTTTCTTGTGTACATATCGATATGAGAGGGTAACAGGTACATAATTTTTTTTAATTGGTGTGAGGATACGAATAGGTAATAGATATATTAATTTTTTTTAAAAAAAAAAATGTACATTAATTTTCATTTGAAGATCATTATAACAAAATATAAAACCTAAAATAGATGGATATGGGTAACATGTTTGTTTATTTTTTTGACAAGTTTTTGTTTTTGTAAAATCAGAGGAACCATTATGTTCATAATAGTCTAAGACATAGTACTAATGTACTACTTATTACTGTAAGTATCAAATGTTGTGAAAAAAATGTTATTTTTTTTAAGTACTGATGTTCTTTCTCTTTCGTGTTGGCTTTGGAACTGGTTCAGTTTTGCACGATCTTTTGTTGTGTCCTTTTTGGTTGCATGCCCCACATTTGACCTGTGTTTTTGTTTCCAGCACACCTTTGTACCTTTGTTTTTTTGGCCGCCCTGCTGGCCTCTTGTGTGTTGGGGGTAGAACAATCATATCTTTTATATGATCCGGTACATCCCAAGTTGTAGAATCTGCTAGTGGGAAGATATTATCTTCATATGTTGAGAAAAAAAGTTTTTTTCGTGTAGTAGTATGAGCAGTAGCTGTAGCATGATAGATTCTTTTTCGTTAACACAACCATTGCATGTGAGCAAGGCATTTCATCATATTCAAATTTTTGACAGCTGAAGGTTTTTTTTCCAGGTTTACTATGTATGAGTCGGTACAATCATGTACTTTGTATACAACCAGATTTGATGTTTCCACCTGTGCAAGTAGTTATATTAGTTACATTCTTGATTGCATGTAAAAAAAAATTTAAGCATGTTTATTGGTATACAAACGGGTTTGATTTTGGATATGCAGCAATAGACTAATAAGTTTATTTAATAACTGTATGAGACAATAAAGTGATTTTTTTTCAGTAATGAGTGCAAAAATAAACCAGTACGTCTATTTCAAATAAATATGGAATAATTTTTATAAGGCAGATATGTTACCTTGTACTTTAAGCTCATATCTCGTTCTTTACGTAGACTTTTCTCTGGTTTTTGTGCCAAGTATGTGAATGTAGACAATGCTCTATTCTTGTTGTCCCAATACTATTTTTGAACCAAAGAGTGAAGACATTATAGTAAAGTTGCTATTGGTAACTCTCTTACTTCTTTGAGTGCTGCATTCACAGATTCTGCGATGTTCGATGTCATTGTTTTGTATCACTTGTTTTGGCTGTATAACCTTGTCCACTTACTGTTTCCAACTTCGTTGACCAGATAGTCTCTTATGCTGCTATGAATATTGTCTAAATCTCTCATGTTTTTTTTTTCATATTCAGCAGCATTGTAAGCTTTGGAAGCTCCATTGAATGCATTCTTGAGTTCATCTCCACCATTTTTGAACTTGGTCTTGATATTTTTTAGCAAGTGGTAGCAACAAACCCCATGCATGAGGTTTGAGAAGTTTGTATTTGCTGCTTTCGCAATACTTTCATGTCTGTCTGAAATAATGCACTGCCCTTCTCTTTCACTGTATGATTCTTTTAGCTTGCTGAAGAACCAGTTCCATGAAGTGTCATTCTTAGAGTCTACTATTGCAAATGCTAGTGGAAATATGTGTCTATTTGCATTTTGTGCACTAGCTATTAATAATGCTGCACCATGTTGATTTTTTAAGAAAGTACCATCCGTGACTATTATTGGATTGCAGTGTTGCCAACCTTTGATGGAAGCACCTATTGCGAAGTATAGGTATTTGAAGTGGCCATTTTCGTCTGTGACAAGGTCTGTGATTGTTCCTGTAATTCAATAAACCATTTAGTATATTATATTTTATAATTTTGTTTGGAAAACTTGGTTTTAGGGTTGTCAAGTAGTACCTAGGTTGCATTTTTCCATCATGTATAAGATTCTTGGTATTTCAGAGTACGATTCGTGTGGACAGCATCTTGCATCTACAATAGCTTTTTCTCTAGCCCTCCATGCTTTTTGGTAAGATATGGAGACACAATAGTCATCTGCCATGTCATCCACTATTTCATTTGGTGTGTAGTCTCTCTTTGGCTTTACAAATTTGGTTCTTATTACACTACCAATCAGGTTGCTTGTTGCATTAGGATGGTCTACAGATGTGACATCTATTGAGCATGTATGAGAATGCTGAATCTTTCTGATTTTGAACATGTTTGTTTTTTCATGTTTTGATGCCAAGAAACTCCATGTACAATTTTCATCGATGCAAACTAGCTTATAGTCAAGTTTGGAGGATCTCTTTACCTTGAAGGGTTGATTTCTTCTTATAGAGTATAGGCTGACAGCATTTTGTAGAGTTTCTTTGTTTGAAAAAACTTGTCCAACAAATATGTTATCAACATGAGGATCTGAGATCACCTGACTTGTTGCTTGCTGGCTTGTTTCAATTGCATTTTCAACTTAATTGATTACGAAGTCTGCCATATTTTGTGCATACTCTGTCCTTGTAGGTATAGCTTGGGTGATTTGCATTGTATGTTCAGAGTAGTCGTGATTGATGGAGTTGTTACCAATATTTTCTGTTGGAATGGCTGTCGAAAGGTTTACCATCATAGGGTATTTGGTCTCATCATCATCTTTTTTTTTTTCTGATTTGTTCATAAAATTTGCAGCCATTGTCATCTATAATCTTCATGGGTGGTATTCCTAATTTAATTTGGAATTGAACATCAATGTTTTGTTTACTTCTGTCCAAACCCAAAGTAGAACATATTGTTTGTGCAAGTAGGTTGTAAGAACATTTTGATGGTATTAATATCCCTGTCACTTTAAAGTCTGTGTAGTTTGTTTTGTCCACTCATTGTCCATTATAAAATATCATAACTATTCTTGGATCTTCCATATCAAACTGTCATCAATCAATGCAAATGTAACTTTTGTTATAAACAATTTTATATATTCTAAGTATTTTTTTTTGTTGACAAATATACGTATAAAAATGATTTTCTCACATAATTATTGAAAGTATTTTTGTATAATAATCAGTTATGTATTTTTAATTTTTATAATTACCTATTTTGGTAGCTTTTGGTGGTGCGACTAGGAAAGGCAAAGGAAGACGATGAAGATGTACATGTCGTCGATTACACTGCGGAAGGTAATTTTTGCTTAACCTTTGATTTTTGATCGCATTTGCTGTGTCGACTGTTTGGTTGATATGTCGTAATGTTGTCTGATTGCTTCGTTGGTTCTGAATTAATGTTGATCGGCTAGCTGTGATTTTTTGTAACTGAAGCTTTTTTTTTTGTTTTTTAATGGAGATTTTTTTTTTTGAGAGAAGTTTTACAGCTGTGATATTGATTTGTATAATCGCAGGGAAGCGATTTTGAAAATCGTTATTGCAGTTTTCAAAATCGAAATTTGTTTTTAGGATGTTCGATCGGTTGTCGAACGAAACCTTTTTTTTTTGTTCGTTAATGGTTTTTTTTTTCAAGATTTGATTTGAATTCTTAGATTTTGAATTATAGATTTATAGGTTTCCTTTTTTTTAATATAAATCGCGCGCTGTTTAAGAAATTCAATCCCTTGATTTTCGGATGATTACAGCGCGTTGAAGAAACGAGATTGCAGGCTGGGTTTATTTTGGATTTACGGTAGGGGTGATGACGTGTCACGTTATTAGGATTGCATTAGATTAATTAACGTCATTTATGTTAATAGATTGTAAATTACGTATATATACGAAAATTTCCCATTTAAATTTTCTTGAAATTCTAATGTGTGTATTCTTAATTGTGATGACAGAATTCTAGACGCATGGATTAGATTATGAAATAGGGGAAAATCCATTTCTAGTAATTGCTTACTTTTGATGCAAGTATGAGATTATGAGATTAATAGGTACAAAATGTCGTTTATATAACTAAACTAATTTGTTTTGTTTGTCTATGTAGTTTGAATTTAGTCCTCATATTCTTTTTCCTGCTATGTAAGCAAATCATTTCTTATGTGTATATATTATTGGTACATTTCAAAATTTCTTATGCTTCCAAATCTCACTTACTATAATTTGTGAGTGTTGACTATAAAACTCTTAAAAACAAGCTCATTGAGCTTTTACCATTCATTTGGTTTTTGTGTAGAAGTTGCAAACTTCTTTATCAGTCACTGAGGATTGAGGATGAGGACGGGGCTGGTAGTAGCTCCACCACGGAGGATGAGAACGGGAATGATAATAGCTATAACTCTACTACTAATTTCAAAGCCAAGTCTTCAAAGGAATTTGAACTAGATATGCAGATGAAGAATTCATTGTTTTTTGTTTTCCTGGGGAATTTGACCACCAACAAAAGGGTTTGTGATAAGTCCCGAGAACTCCAAACTCAAGTACACAATGAAACAGTAGCAAATAGCACAAACAGCAGCAATAATAGGAATAGAACAGTAGCAAAACAATAGGAAATGTATATTGAATGTATGAGAAACCCAATTACAAAGTAAGGGAGCCCTTAGGCCCCTTTGGTGCAAATAGAAATTTACTCAATACATTACCCCCTCTCTATTATCTTACTCACCTATATATACTATTGTATTTTCTCCTAAACACTACCCTCTAAACAAAGACTCAAATACCCTTCTATTTAATATATGCTAGCCCACCATACTAATCGCAGGGTCTAACAGTTTGGAAGGCATTGCATATGTCATGCAATCTTGATTTGCTTAAATATGTTCTAAGTAATCGTTCATGGGTAAGCTTTTTAACTAGAATGTGTTTCCATTAACCATGCTTCAATCTGTTTCAATTCATTTACCTGTCCTGAGGAGAATTGTTGCAGATGTGAGGTGAAGTTAGTGAAGAGTCTATCTTCCAATATGAATGAGTCTCAGACTAGTGCAGTTCTTGCTTGTCGTCACATGATGCACTGCAAGAGCAGAGATGCTTTTGAGCTTATATGGGGTCCGCCTGGGACAGGAAAGACGAAAGCCAATGCTACTCTTCTTGTTTCCCTCTTAAAAATGAACTACAGAACTCTTCTTTGTGCACCCACAAATGTTGCAATAACTGAAGTGGCTTCGCAAGTCCTGAAGATAGTTACAGAGTCTAAATCCATGTTCTGCTCATTAGGAGATATTCTTCTGTTTGGCAATATGGAAGAACTCAAAGTTGGCTCAGATATTAAAGATGTATTTTTGGAATATCGAGTTCAAAGGCTTGTGGAGTGTTTAGGTCCGGATGGATTCTATTCATCTCATTTGAGAATTGATGGATTCTAGTTCTAGTGCATGCCAAAACATAGATTCTTCAAGTTCAACTATAGCAACTAAGCCAGAGTACAAGCAAGTCTTTCTTTAAGGAGATCACTATTCATATTAACATTTACATTGGCAACTACATTTACATTCTCTTATTAACAAATGAACAAATGCATATGTCAATAGTGGCTCCCACATGACATCACCCACCTGAAATGAGTTGCCAAAATGTTATAAGCTATTCATATTTGAGGTACAAAAATCCAATATGAGAATAGGATCAACTTGACTCTACAAGAAATAATGATGAGAATTGCATTCTTAATTGTAGTTAGTTATCCCAAGTAAACAAACAAAAACATATAATGTAATATTCCCCTAAGAGAAACTAAATACAGACAATCAGTTAATCATCAAACAAAAACAAATCACTTGAAAAGTACAACCTCATACATACTCATAGTAACTCCTAATGTCCCACTTGTTCAATGACACCATTAACAGACAGAACAAGTTCTTATGATTCGTTTTTTTTAGTACTAATTAAGTTTATAATAGAAATTGTACAAAGCTGAATGTTATCTATGAATGGTGAAAATCAACACACAGAACACACAGTAGTAATTAGTAAAAGTCTAAAACACTACTCCATTTGGTCACACAAACTTACAACCCAAAATCTCATCTTTCTATTTTATTTAAATAAAACTAATTTACTCTTTTTTACACAAAAATTTCATCTGCCAATCAATTCAATTGAAGAAACTACTCAAAACCTTATAAAAATAGAAATAATTACATATACACTTGTGTGTACAAATGGATGTGATCTTCGATCCACCAAATGAAAAATCCTTCTCGATTGAATTGAAGTGGGTTTCTTTGATATAATCCTAGAAATTAATCAAGTAAAAGATAGAGAAGTACCACGCCATACCTAGAAATCAACCGAAACCCTTGTCTTGAATAATAATCGCCAAGTTCGAAATCTTCCAAAACTCTCACATCTGCCTAATTATCCCCACCACCACTCAAATCTACTCAATAAGGTGACGCAGAACTGTATAGTCGCCATATCTGTTTGTGGAAATTAATGAGCTATTTGAACATAGCAACGGAAAAGAAACTGAAGGAATCGTTGGAAGGAATCGATGAGTTCGCCGACGATTTGTAACAGTAACCAGTAACCAGTAACCAGTAACCAGTAACCAGTTCGTTGAGAAGAATGTGGGAATAAAATAAATAAGATAAAAAACGTGAAAGGGGTAAAAATGACCTTACAATCAACCGAAAAAATCCAACGGCTCATATTAATCCTACTCCTAATAGAATGTAGATTTGAATTACATTAAATAGTGGTCTGACTCCTTATTATCGTTTTTCATCTCACCCTCTCTCTCTTTCCTAAGCTAATTGAATACATTTGATAACCCTAATTTCGAAACTTCTAAAGCTCAAATTTTTCTTAAACTTTGTAAATTAACCAAAATTAATCATTTCAGTGATTAATTATGACTTCTCCTCAAGTAATTGGTGATCCTCATTACCATATATCACCCTATAGATATAGTTATACTACTCAACCTAACACAATAGAAGAAGAGCCACATGCTCGTTACTTTACCATTAACTTAAATGCCAAGTTTATTCTTGCTCCACACTCATCTAGTATGGAAGTTGAAGATGAAGAATCTTTATTCGACGACGACGCGGGAAATTCCACTGCTTTTTTAGAAAATATTGGATGGATTTCGTACGAGACATTGATGAAGAGCGACGTTACTGAAGCCCTACTTAACATTGAAGACATGCTTGCTGAGGTCTATCTTCCTTCTCTCTCTTTTATTGCCGTTGGCGTTATTGATTGCGGTAGAAAGATGATGAACAACAATGATTATGATAATAATAATTTGAATGAAGAAGTCGGTGTTAATATTTCCGTTGAAGTTTTTGTTGATGAACTACCTCAACTTGATGACGACGACGATGACGACGATGATGACGATGATGACTTTGATATGAATGATGTTCCAATTCGCTTTGTAGCGGCAAGTGAAGAGTCAATCGAGAAATTAGAAAAAGTTTGGGTTAAAGATAATCCAATTTTTTGTTCGATTTGTTTGGAGGATGTTTCGGCTGGTTTAGAAGCTACTAAGTTACCATGCACTCACGCGTATCATGAAGAATGTGTTGTTGAGTGGCTACAAGTTAGTAAATTTTGTCCAAATTGTAGAGTCGAGATAGTTTAATAATCATGTACTTAACAAATTTTTACTCATATATATAAGCTATGTTTGGACCATTTTAATTATTATATATAAAGTTGTGCATTATATAAACATTTTGAAGGAATTCATTAATAAAGTTTTATGATCTGTTTTGTTTAGTGAGTATATTATTATTTTTGATTTTGGTGGTTGCTTCAAAAAATAATATCGTTAGTTTAATAATTATGTACTTAACAAATTTTTACTCGTATATATAAGCTATGCTTGGACCATTTTAATTATTATATATAAAGTTGTGTATTATATAAACATCTTGAAGGAATTCATTAATAAAGTTTTATGATTCGTTTTGTTTAGTGAGTATATTATTATTTTTGATTTTGGTGGTTGCTTCAAAAACTAACGATATTTATGATTCTATAGCATTATGTTTAATGTAGTGATTTTTTGTTGTAACATCATATGAGAAGAAATCCAATTTAAGTAACTATTCAATTCTTATTATGTTATGAATACTTTGATAATTAGTTAATGGATTAAAAATATAGGCTTTGTTGGGTAACAAAATGAAAACAAAATTGAAACTATTCAATTCTTACTACTTTTTCTTTTTAATTAAAAATATGAAAACAAAATGAAGAAATGGACATATGGTATCCTATTTTTTATTTTATTTTTTAATATTATAGTTTATTATTTACGTCTCTTAAAATACTAAAAGATATCCGAATACTAATTACTCCATTGTATTCTCTTGTAGTATGCATGAAATATGTATAGAAATTTTTTGTTATAGGACCTACTAAAAAGACCCCATGATGAGTGTAAATCTTTAATTAGTTCTATTTTCAGTATTAAATTTTATTTTGTTAAGCGATCTACTAACAATGTTGTTTATTGTCTTGCTCGTGGTGTTTGGATGAGCTTTTAAAAATTCTTAAAAGCTTTAAGGTTTAGTCCTTTATAACTACACATTAAATAATTTTTTAAAAAAGTAGAAGTTGAGAATTGATGCCTAAACTTCTTAGCTTAAAGTAACACCTTTTACTACTATACCAAACAACATTTGTTATATTTTCTTCTTATTTAATATTTATGTATACTAACAATTTTTTTTTTTTTTTTTTTTTACAATTTTGAGGCCCTGAGCGTTTGGGGGCTTGAGGCGCAAGCCTGGCTCACCTACCCTTAAGGTCGGCCCTATTTTCCTTCAAACTCTACAATATTTATAGGCATACTAAATAACATTTATGGTGTTGATCTAATTATGTGTGCTATTACCACAAATTATTTTTCAAATTAAGGTTACAAGCTTCTCTTGTCATATTGATATTGTTAGGAAATATAAAAGACATGTCACAAGATAAGTTATTTATAAACAAACATTACTATAAAATTATGTGATATTATTGTTCATTAACACAAATAAGGTTTCAAACAAAAGAAAAAAAAAAAAAAAAAAAAGAGGAGAAAACTAAGAGTACATAAAGTTGCAGGTATTCAATGTTTGACATGTGTTGTGCTATTGAGAACAACCTAATATTGACATGGATACTCGCTCACCCTTATATCTACAGGTGTGCTTTATCTTTGCATATGAATATAATCAATAAACATGTCTAAATCTATGACATTCCACATATAGATTCCAATTTTATTAAATCTTTTTCCCCTCAACAAAATACTCAGCAAATGAGAATATATATATATATATATATATATATATGAAACACCATTTAATGGGTATTACCCATGAATGGTTACTAAACAAATTTAGTGCTATCTCTCTACACACAAATAATAAAGAAAATAAGAAAAGGAAAACACATAAGTTCAAACAAAAATTAATCATATAATAAAATGAAATACATTTTAGAAATGGAAACAAAAAGAACACACACCTAGACAACTCGGTTGAAATGTCACCATCCAAAACTATCTGAAAGAGATTACTACATAATTTTCATAGCATAAGGTATAGCAGAGAAATATATGTCGTCGCGTTCATAAAATCTAAGCACGACCAACTAAGAAGGTAGCAACACACAAAATGACTCTACTGCTACCAGTGCAAGATGATTCTTATTGTCACATATCAATGAATATTATATGCATTGCAAAACCCATTATCATCTCAGCAACAAGATGTTTGCAGTTGATAATTCTTGAATAAAGAGTTCTTTGTCATGTTTTTAAACTTAACTTGTGTGTGTGTGTTTTGTTTATTTTTTAGTTCTTTTCTTTCCTTTCAATGTTATTTTGTATTTTTATATTAATTTTTTTGGGTAATTTGGAGCGTTAGTGATAATTATTAAGTTTGATTTGAGTTTTGTTGATGAAAAAAGTTTAATAGAGAAAATGCAAGATTTTGCTAAAAATTTGCAGGGATTTTACTGCAGCAAAAGTAGCAGGGGCTGAATGTTGAAAAAAGATGACGTGACAATTCATTAATTGATGTGGCAAAAATTAGCTGAAGTGGCATAAATATATGTGGATCGTGATTGATTTGTGAGAAAGTTTCTAGAAAATTCATAAGGCGCATGTGGAATTAATTTTATGAAAGATATTTTTGTGGAAAAGAGGAATAATATTACCTAGTTTCCATTACACCATTTTGGGAAACATAATTTCTTAGCAGCCACCATTATTGAAAATACTAAGGGAATGAAGAAAAAGAAGAAGAATAAGAAGAAAATGAGTGCACAAGAAAGAAGGAAGAAGGAGTCATCTATACAGTTTCTTCTACTCCTTTAATCTTTTGTATTTTGTTTTTATACTTCTTTATTTCATTTGGGTATCTTTTATAACCTTGAGCATGTACTAATTTTCTTGTAGTTAGAACTTTTAATAAATCTTGGATTGTGAATTTTATTAATGTTTTATGAATGTGTTTTTGGTAATAGAAGTTTTGTTCATTCAATGATGCTTAATGTTTGTCTACATACTTTTGCTTGATCACCAATTTTAAGTTGTTAGCTAATCTTGATTTTAGAAAAAGTAAGATTAGTGGAAATACTTGAAAGATGCAAGATTATCACCTTAAAAAAGTTTGATGTGTAAATTGTTAAGGAATATTTTATTTATTTTGTATGACCCATGAGAAATTGATACTTAATTTGTATTATTTAAGTCTAAATTTGCATAGAAATATATTAATTTAGTCTTGAGAGCTCATAATATATAAGAAATTATATGTTTTGGTTGATAAAATTTAATTACTAATACATTCTTCCATGACATTTACATTAAATTTGTATTCTAAGAGAATTTAATTGTTCTAGCTCATCACTTTTCCCGTTTACTTTCTTGTTATATTTACTTTATATTTAGTGCTGATTTAATTCAAATCAACTCTTTATTGTTTTACCTAAATTGTTAGTATTAATTTTTGTATAATTGATTGTTAATCAATTCATGTGGAGAGTGGAGAGATACTCATACTTATCACTTTATCTAATTTTAACACAACAACAATTCAATTCTAGTAAAAGTTAATAGCCAAATTTTTGACTTTCCCCTCAACTTTTTCATTTTTCTCATTCTCATTTCACTTAAATAATAAGTAACTTTAGTCTAAAGTAATTTATTTTTTTGAATAAAATCTTCAGCTTTATTTAACTGCAATCATTCATGATTACAAGAAGCAAATCGGTAGAAACCTCATTGCTCATAAGAGTACGATCAGCGACAAAATAGGATGCTCGAGCCAAAGAGTGAACAACTCTATTTGCAGACCGTCTTACAAAAATAACGAAAACATCACGCAATTGTTCTAAAAACATTTTACAATTAAAAATAATACTCTCAAAAATATAACAACAAAGGAAGATCACTTCTAATTGCTTAAACACGGATAGACAATCAGTTTCAACCACCGTTCCTTGCCAATCTCTTTGTTTTATCCAACTTAAGGCCTCCCTTACCCCCATTGCCTTCGCCAATTCAGGAGCAATGTTCCCTGCCCGACATCTAGTGATAGCCTCGACCAATTGACCATTAGCATCCCTAGCCACACACACAAAACTATAAGTGGCATTGGTGTCAAAAATTGCAGCATCAATATTTACTTTCAACTTGTTTGCAGTAGGTTTTTTCCAGGTCTCTCCTCTGTCTTCCTCTGTTAGAAACGCTGCTGTAGGAACCAGCAGCTTGTCTTGAGCATTACACCAATTAGAGAGAGTAGACTTGGCCAGAAAAACTACACCAGCAACCGTCGACTGTTTGTCCGTCCAAACCAGTTCATTTCTGGTTTTCCATATCGCCCAATAAAGCACTGCAATATCATCTCTCCTTTCTTTCTCCACTTGCTTGAACATGACTTCCAGCCATCGTAACGGCTGGGACATTCTTCTTCAAACCAGCAAGCTCCCAACAGCTACTATCAAACGGACAATCCACCAGATAATGATAAGGAGTTTCAACATTGTTAACACACCTTGGACAGCCACTATCAACTTGTACATGCCTAGATGGAAGACGCGTTTTAGTATGAAGACAATCAGAAGCCGCTCGCCATACAAGATCTTTAACTTTAGGAGGAACATACAACTTCCAAATACCATTCCAAATCGCAGTATTACTTGGTATTTGGAATGGTAATAATCCACTATAAATTACACCAAAAACAGATGAAAGCACAGTAATATAGGGAATCGAACAAAGATTACACAATATGACTAAATTTTTTTGACAAATTGAGAAAAATGCCTATTCAATATCAAGTTTTAATCTGATACAAAATAAAGAAACACTGTCAAACAACACAGCCAATAATATATACGAGTTGTTCTCGTTAACATTGAAGCTTAAATATAAAAGAAGATCATATATATAAATGATTGAGCACCATTAATTTCCCATTTAAATTTTCTTGAAATTCTAATGTGTGTATTCTTAATTGTGATGACAGAATTCTAGACGCATGGATTAGATTATGAAATAGGGGAAAATCCAATTTTAGTAATTGCTTACTTTTGATGCAAGTATGAGATTAATAGGTACAAATGTCGTTTATATAACTACTAATTTGTTTTGTTTGTCTATGTAGTTTGAATTTAGTCCTCATATTCTTTTTCCTGCTATTTCCATTTTGGGATATACTTTTGATGTGTAAGCAAATCATTTCTTATGTGTATATATTATTGGTACATTTCAAAATTTCTTATGCTTCCAAATCTCACTTACTATAATTTGTGAGTGTTGACTATAAAACTCTTAAAAACAAGCTCATTGAACTTTTACCATTCATTTTGTTTTTGTGTAGAAGTTGCAAACTTCTTTACTTAACTAATAAACTTTGTTTCTTTCTAGGTGAAAAAAATTCCTGAATCATTTGAATGGGTTCAGAATTATTTGGGATCTTTTGTGTACCCTTTGTTGGAAGAAACTCGAGCGCAGTTATACTCAAGTATGGACACGCTGCATCATAGATTACCTTATGCCAAGGCAGTTGCTTTTGAGAAAAAGTTTATCAAGTTCAAGTTGATTACTGGAGGAACAGATTCAATGATAAAACTTTGCCTGGAGACATGATGCATGATTTTAGTGAATGCTAAACCAGAAACAGGAAGATTATGGGCCTTTATATCAGTCACTGAGGATGAGAAGGGGAATGATAGTAACTCTAATTGTACTACTAATTTCAAAGCCAAGTCTTCAAAGAAATTTGAACTAGATATGCAGATGAAGACATCATTGTTTGTTGTTTTCCTGGGGAATTTGACCACCAACAAAAGGGTTTGGATTGGAAGGCATTGCATATGTATTATGGAAGATGAAGATGAAGAATCTTTATTCGACGACGACGCTGGAAATCCAACTGCTTTTTTAGAAAATATTGGATGGATTTCGTACGAGACATTGATGAAGAGCGACGTTACTGAAACCATAGTTTACGTTCAAGACATGCTTGCTGCGATCTATCTTCCTTCTCTCTCTTATATTGCCGATCGCATTATTGATTGCTGTAAAAAAATGATAAACAACAACGATTATGATCATAATTTGAATGAAGAAGTCGGTGTTAATATTTCCGTTGAAGTTTTGGTTTATGAACTACCTCAACTTGATGACGACGACGACTACGACGACGACGACGACGATGATGACGACTTTGATATGAATGATGTTCCAATTTGCTTTGTGGCGGCAAGTGAAGAGTCAATCGAGAAATTAGAAAAAGTTTGGGTTAAAGATAATCCAATTTTTTGTTCGATTTGTTTGGAGGATGTTTCGGTTGGTTTGGAAGCTGCTAAGTTACCATGCACTCACGCGTATCATGAAGGATGTGTTGTTGAGTGGCTACAAGTTAGTAAATTTTGTCCAAATTGTAGAGTCGAGATAGTTTAATAATCATGTACTTAACAAATATTTACTCATATATAAGCTATGTTTGGACCATTTTAATTATTATATTATGAAGTTGTGTATTATATAAAAATCTTGAAGGAGTTCATTAATAAAGTTTTATGATCCGTTTTGTTTAGTGAGTATATTATTATTTTTTATTTTAGTGGTTGCTTCAAAAACTAACGATATTCATGATTCTATAGTATTATGTTTAATGTAGTTGTTTTTTCTTGTAACATCATTTTGATCATTACTAAATGGATGAAAAATATAGGCTTTGTTCGCTAACAAAATGAAAACAAAATTTAAGCAACTAATTCAATTCTTACTATTTCAGGTTTTTTTTTTTAATTAAAAATTTGAAAACAAAATGAAGAAGTGGATATTTGGTATCTTATTTTTTATTTTATTTTTTAATATTGTAGTTTATTATTTACCTCTTATAAAATACATAAAATACTAAAAGATATACAAATAGTAGTTACTCCATTGTTATTCTTGTCTCATTTATTTGTTGAACTATGCAATTAAATAAGTAAATTTTTAATTAGTTCTATTTTCAATATTGAATTTTATTTTGTTAAGCACTAACAACACTTCTCATTATCTTGCTTGTAATGCTTGGATGAGTTTTTAAAAGCTCTTAAGATTGCTCACTACAGAAAACAATATTTGTTATATTTTTTCTTATTTAATATTTATGTATGGTAACAAATTTTTTTGTCACAATTTTGAGGCGGTGAGCGTTCGGGGCCCGAGGCGCACGCTTGGCTCACGTACCCTCAAGGTCAGCCCTATTTTCTGTCAAACTCTACAATATTTACAGGCATACTAAATAACATTTATGTTGTTGATCTTATGTGTGGTACAACAAATTATTTTTCAAATTAAGGTTACAAGCTTCTCTTTGATGATACATAAAAGAGGAATTGTGTCATGTCATATTGATATTGTAAGGAAATAAAAATGACAGAGTTACAGGTCAAGTTATTTATTAACTAACATTATTATAAAATTATATGATATTATTGTTCATTAACACAAATAAGGTATCAAACGAAAAAAAAAACATGATGAGAAAACTAAGAGTACATAAAGTTGCAGGTTTTCAATCTTTGACATGCATTGTGTTATTGAGAATAATCTAGCTAATATAGACATGGATACTCTAGCTCGGTTTGCTTTATCGTTACATATGAATATAATCAATAAACAAGCCTAGATCTATGTCGACATTAATTCCAAATTTTGAAGCTTTTTCCCCTCAACAAAATACTTAACAAATGAGAACATATATATCATGCTATCTCTATACACAAATAATAAATAATAAAAAAAAGGAAAACACATAAGTTAAACCCAAAATTAATCATAATAAAATGAAATACATTTTAAGAACGGAAACAAAAAGAACACACACCTAGACAACCCGGTTGGAATGTCACCATCAGGAATTACTACATACTTTTCACAACATAAGGCATTGTAGAGAAATCTATGTCGCCATGTTCATAAAATCCAAGCACGACCAACTAAGAAGGTAGCAACATACGAAATGACTCCACTGCTACCAATGCAAGATGATTCTTATTGTCACATATCAATGAATATTATATGCATTGCAAAACCCATTATCATCTTAGCAACAAGATGTTTGCAGTTGATAATTCTTGAATAAAAAATTATTTGTCATGTTTTTTAACTTAATTTGTGTGTATTTTGTTTATTTTTTAGGTCTTTTCTTTCCTTTCAGTGTTATTTTGTATTTTTGTGTTCTTTTGGGTAATTTAGAGTTGTTAGTGATAATTATAAATTTTATTTGAGTTTTGGTATTTTTTAAGTCTTCTCTTTCCTTTCAGTATTATTTTATATTTTTGTGTTCTTTTGGGTAATTTAGAGTTGTTAGTGATAATTATAAGTTTTATTTGAGTTTTGGTGAAGAAAAGAGTTTAATAGAGAAAATAAAAGATTTTGCTAAAATTTTGCAGGGATTTTGCTGCAGCAAAAGTAGCAGTGGCTGAATGTTGAAATTAATGTAAAAAAAAGATGACGTGATAATTCATTAATTGATGTGGCAAAAATTAGCTGAGGTAGCATGAATACATGTGGATTGTGGCTAATTTATGAGGAAATTTCTAGAAAATTCATAAGGCACGTGTGGAATTAATTTTATGAAATATATTTTTGTGAAAAAAGAGGGATAATGTTACCTAGCCTCCATTACACTATTTGGGGGAACACAGTTTCTTAGCAGCCACCATTATTGAAACTACTAAGGGAATGAAGAAAAAGAAGAAGAATAAGAAGAAAATGAGTGCACAAGAAAGAAGGAAGAAGGAGGAGCCATTCATATTGTTTCTTCTACTGCTTTAATCCTTGGGAATTTTTTAGTTTTATATGAAAATGATAAAATAATTCTACAAATACTATTAGCTAAAATAATACACAATTATTGAGGTATTTATACAGAAATCATAAAAATAAAGCCATCAAATCATGAAAACACCCTGCCATTCTAGTTTCAAGTTTCTTTTTTTTTTTTGCTGATTTTTTTTTTTTTTTGGTTATCTCCTCTGTTGTCTTTTTGTTTATTATAGATATATTTTCTTTCCTATTAATATTTCTAAAAAAAATATTAGTTTCACTAAATAAAAAAAATACTAATTATTTTATTTTAGCTCATACTATTACAATTTATTTTTCGAGACAATTATTTTAATATGTGAAAAATATAAATATTTGCTATCACAAAAAATAATGATCCAAATAAAAAGTATAATTTATTTTATATATATTCATATATTTGAGCATTAACATTAGGCACCAGTAATTGTAGTACTAATACCACCATGAGGTAACTTTTTTTATTAATGATTAGTGATATTTCACAAAAATTATTAAATTAAAATCTTTAAGGCCCAATTTTTAATTGCAAAATTACACTTAGTATGGGATTTTAAAAGTTCTTATGATAAATATGGCACATTTAAGTTTGGCCAATTTATATGGTATTTTTTTGTTTTTAGGTTTTTGTATGGTATTTGATATGCCATATATATGTAATTAGGTTTCTAAATCCCATATTTACTGTTTTTATTTGTTTAGGAAGTTTTATTTGTCATTGATGCCGGAAAAGTCACTGGAGTTTCTTTGTCGGTGCGGGAAAAGTCACGGAGTAGCGGTCGGTGCGGAAAAGTCGTCGGAGTTCTTTGCGGCGCGGAAAATTCATCGGAATTGGCATTTTCACCGGAAAAATCACCAAGAAACCGGTTTCTTAAAGTCTAAGAAACCGGTTTCTTGGTGATTTTTCCGTTGACAATGCCAATTCTGACGACTTTTCTGACGCTAGCAGCTACTCCGGCGACTTTTCCGGCACCGACAGTAAACTTCAAAAAAGTCATTAGAATTGGCATAGTCGCCAGAAAAATTACCAAGAAACTGGTTTCTGGTTTCTTGATGAAGAAACCAGTTTTTTGGTAATTTTTCCGGTAATTTTTCTGACGACAATGGCTTGACGAATTTTCTAGCGTTGGTAGCAACTCTGACGACTAATACACCGACAGCTACTCCGGTGACTTTTTCAGTACCAACAGTAAACTCTAGGAAATTCGTCAAAATTGTCATTGTCACCGGAAAAATTATCGGGCTAATCACCAAGAAACTGGTTTTTTTTCGGTTTCTTGATGAAGAAACCAGTTTCTTGGTAATTTTTTTATATTTTTTTTCTCTATTTGGTTGATTGATGAAACTGGTTTCAATTATTTTCAGTGTATATCATTTTTGTTTTGTTTTCATAATCTTTATTATTGTTGTGTAACAAAATTAGTTCCTTGATGAAGAAACCACTTTCTTGGTGAAGAAACCAGTTTCTTGATGAAAAAACCACTTTCTTGGTGATTTTTCTAATGATTTTGCTGGCGACAATGCCAGTTCTGACGACTTTTTTTACGCCGACAATAACTCTGGCGATTTTTCCAACACCAGGAACTACTCCGGCAACTTTTTCGGCACCGACATCAAACTCCAGAATAGTCGTCGGACTTGGCATTGTCACTGGTAAAATTACCGAAAAATCACCAAGAAACCGGTTTCTAACATCAAGAAACCGGTTTCTTGGTGATTTTTCCAAAATGACAATGCTAATTCGACGACTTTTTCGGCATAAAGAACTCCGGCGACTTTTTCGGCACCAATGGCGGCACTCGACGACTTTTCCGTGCCGACAAGAACTCCGTGACTTTTCCAAAGACGAGTGACAACTTCGGCAATCACTATAGTTTTATTTGTTTTATTTTTTTAAAAAAAATAAATATGAAGGGAATTTTAATATCTTTTATGGTAATTTAATTAAGTTTTTATTTTTTATGAATTTTAAATTCAGATTTCTTTTTAATGTTTTGTATGGTTTTTTTTAGAAAAAAACCATATTTTTAGTTTGATTGGTTAGATAATGCCATATTTAGTGGTATTTACTTTTTATGCCATATTTATCATAACCTTAATAATTTTTCCCATATTTTTGAAAATAGCCCATAACATATCACACCTTATACGTAATAGTTAGACATCACTACCATTTCCTTTTATATAATGTTAACTAAAGAATAAATAAACTGTTAATTTAAGTAAAAATTAATTAATTATACCAACTAACTTCACAAAATATTATATTTTATTATTATTATTTTCATATTTAAAAGTAACCATGTATTGTTGTTTAAGATAGTTTCACATTCTTTCAGTAACTTTTGTTACCTTTAAACATGTGTGATAAAATTACAGAGTTAGGATAAAGTACACTTAATATCAAAATTAATAAAGTCAATTTTTTTAATATTAACGATTCTAATATTAAGATACTATTTGGTTTCTTTATAAGTTCTTTTAGGAATTTATCAGAAATGTTTCAATAAGATAAACTCATTTAAAATACTATTATGTAAGTTTTAAAAATGTTAGCTTATTATATTATATGATAATTCATTAGTTTCAAAAATTAACTATAAGGTTGCCCAAGTAAATTTTAAATGATATACCATAATATAACTTCAAAATAACTATTTGATTATTAAAATGTTTACAAATAAATTTTAGAGGTAACCAAATTGTATCTCAAAGTATATGATATAAAATTATTTTTTTACGTAAAAGTAACTAATTAATTTTTTATCAACATTATAAGTAACCAAAATATTATTTTGAAGACGTGAAAACATTAAATAAAAAATAGAATCTAGGATGAAAAAGTTTATTATATTATAGATGTACGTTAGTTGATTGATGTTATTTATAGTATATTAAAAAAGATAACATGAAAAGATGAAACAATAATAACAACAATATTTTTTTTTACTCAAAAGTAACTAACTGGTTTCTTAAAACTAAAAAAAAAAAAAAAAAAAACCAGAACAAAAGAGAGTAAGTTTTGGATTTTTTTTTTAAAGTATTGATTGAGTTGTTCCTATGTCCAACAATGATTCCGTCTCTAATTTTTAGGTATTTTCGGTAGTTTGAGGAACAGTTTCGATACTGAACTCATGATCGATCTTGTGGCGATCATAACCGAAGCTTTTTTTGCTCGTTAATGGAGTTTTTGTTGGTGAGAATGGTTTCAAATTGTGACTTTGATCTTATATATGATCGCAGTAAGATTTTGTAGATCTTGTCAGTAGTCTGAGAAATGATTTTGGTTATAAATGATTGATTGATGTTGTGTTGTTTGTGAACGAAGCTTTTTTGTTCGTTAATGGAGTTTTTTTTCTTCTTTTTGTGAGAATGATTCAAGTTGAGATTTTAATATTCTTTTTTTGGTTATAAATTTAAAGATTTTATTTTCAGTATTGTGTTTAATGCGTTTTTCAAAGGACCCATTAATTAGTCCCCTAATTAGAGGAAGAATATGGTACAGGTTTTGTGTTTGGGATACTGATATGGACTTATTTTGATTTACGGTAAGGATGCTGACGTGTTACGCTAATAGAAAGATATTAAATTAATGGACGTCAATTATATTATTAAAATATCTATTACGTATACTAATGAAAATTTCCCAAATTTTAATTAGTTTTATTTTCAATATTGAATTTTATTTTGTTAAGCGCTAAGAACACTGCTCATTATCTTGCTTGTAATGCTTGGATGAGTTTTTAAAAGCTCTTAAGATTGCTCACTACAGAAAACAATATTTGTTATATTTTTTCTTATTTAATATTTATGTATAGTAACAAATTTTTTTGTCACAATTTTGAGGCAGTGATCGTTCGGGGCCCGAGGCGCACTCTTGGCTCACGTACCCTCAAGGTCAGCCCTATTTTCTATCAAACTCTACAATATTTACAGGCTAAATAACATTTATGTTGTTGATCTTATGTGTGGTACCACAAATTATTTTCGAAATTAAGGTTACAAGCTTCTCTTTGATGATACATAAAACAGGAATTGTGTCATGTCATATTGATATTGTAAGGAAAGAAAAAAGACAGAGTTACAGGTTAAGTAATTTGCGGCATAACCTCCTTAAGTGGCCAGGTTCTTGCAAGTAACTCTCAATTTTAAAATTTTGGTGGTAAAACATCATAAATCCAAGTTCTGTTAGCACTTAGCCATTTCCATCTATTTTGTTAACTGCCATGGTGGAATGTATACGTGTACATGTGGCACAATTTTATTGGTCCACATAAATAAATATTTAAAAAATAAAATAAAAAATAATTATTTTAAAAATAAAAAATTAAAAAAAAAAAGTCTTTTAGTTTTATTTTATAATTAGAATTATAATTTTTTTTATTAAATTTTGATATGTACTCGTAAGCTTTCATATTTCGTTTTCTCCATGGAAATCATACTAATCTCTGTGTTTTTATTTATATATATAAAAATATATAATAGACCCATATTTTTGCTACGAAGCTTCGGAGGCAAGAAACCTATTTTCCTTCAAAAAATGAAAATGGGTTAAGCTTTGTTGTATTTCTCAATCTAATTTAGTTTTCACATTCCATTCATGACTAGAGCGTATTTATGTATGTTTTTGTTATATAATAAAGAGATTTTGGAGTAGTATAATGTGTGCGTGCATATATATAAATATATATACAGGTTAAGGGAAATTGTATTACCTGTCCTGAGGAGAATTGTTGCAGATCTGATGAGAAGTTAGTGAAGAGTCTATCTTCCAATATGAATGAGTCTCAGACTAGTGCAGTTGTTGCCTGTCTTCACATGATGCTACTCTTCTTGTTTCCCTCTTAAAGATGAACTACAGAACTCTTGTTTGTGCACCAACAAATGTTGCAATAACTGAAGTGGCTTCTCAAGTCCTGAAGATAGTTACAGAGTCTAAATCCATGTTCTGCTCATTAGGAGATATTCTTCTGTTTGGCAATACGGAGGAACTCAAAGTTGGCTCAGATGTTAAAGATGTATTTTTGGAATATCGAGTTCAAAGGCTTGCGGAGTGTTTAGGTCCGGATGGTTGGAACCATTGCTTTCCTTCCATGATAAGCTTACTTGAACGTTGGGTTTCTCAGTACCGTGTTTTCCTGGAATCTGAATTGATAAGAGAACAACAAGAACAGAGCTGTGGAACTAATATTAAAGAAGAAATCATAGAAAAGTTCAAACCATTTCTTGATTACATGAGACAAAGGTTTGCTTCCACTGTCAAGCAGTTGAGAAAATGCATTTGGATCTTTTGTACGCATTTACCTCAAAGTTTCATTTTGGATCAAAATTTTCTAAACATGACAACCCTTACTGTGTTACTTGATAGTTTTGAAGCACTTCTGTTACAAGCGAAGTATGTATATACTTTCACTTCTCTTTTTCTTTTCTTAATAATTACTCTTTCATCCTGATTTTGCAATATATAATTCCTTATCTACAATGCTTTTTTCTGAACAGATTTCTGAGGAAGCTAGTTTTGGAAGAAGTTTGTTTCAGAGGTTGAGCGCACTGAACCATTTGGTTTTTTACACATCATGGCATGAGACCAAAGCTAAACTTAGTATTGGTGTGGTGTCTCCCTATTCTGCTCAAGTTGTTGCAATTCAAAGAGAAGGTTGGAAAGAAGTATGACTATATTAATGGCTTTCGAGTGAAATTGAAAACAATTGACGGGTTCCAGGGTGGGGACGAAGACATTATACTAATGTCAACCGTAAGATCTGATATAGGCCAGACATTGGATTTCATATCCAAACCTCAGAGAACGAATGTTGCTCTCACTAGAGCTAGGTATGCCACTGATGTTTTTCCCCAAGCATGTTGTTGCCTGGTTTTCATAAGCGTGAGTAAAAAATGTCTGTTCTATTGATCTGTCCAGGCATTGCTTGTGGATACTTGGTAATGAAAGAACCCTTGCTAATAGTCAATCTATTTGGGAAGCTCTAGTCATTGATGCAAAAAAGCGTCTCTGTTTCTATAATGCTGATGAAGATGTGAGTTTGGTGAAGGCTATGTTAGAGATAAAGAAAGAGCTTGATCAATTCGATGATCTTCTTAATGCTGATAGCATGCTTTTCAGAAATTCGAAGTGGAAGGTAATTTTTAGTGCTCAGTTGCTCTTGTCAGACATACATATATGACATTTCTATTCTAATTTTTTTATTTCTGTCCTTGCCATTCCAAATTTCAGGTTCTTTTCAGTGATAACTTTTTGAAGTCCTTTAGAAAGTTAACACCTATTCGGAAAAAAAAGTCAATTTTAAACCATCTTCTTAAGATTTCCGGTGGTTGGCGGCCTAAAAGATTTCTAAAAAGAATCGGGAAGTAGAAGTTCTTTGGAGATAATGAGATTTAAGGTTGATGGCCAAATTGTTATTAGTACAGTGGACATCGCAAAGAATTCGAACTACTTCCAAGTACTAAAGATATGGGATGTCTTGTCTCCGGATGATGTACCAAAACTGATAAAACGCCTTGATAACATTTTTGGTAACTACACAGATGATTTTGTCAACCTGTGCAATGAAAGACTTTTCAATGGGTAGGTAGTTTTGCGTTTGAATAATTCCTAGCTAACATTGCTAATTAAACTTTGCTCTATACTCTCCCATCATATTGTGTTATTGATATGCTTGGAAATACCAAAGGAGTGGCCACCCTCTTTGGATTTTGTTAGGTTTAAGGATCTCTCTAACAACAAATCTGAGAGTGAATCAATTGGTCCTTCCTCTGATGGAGTAAGTTATGTTGAGAATTCGAAGGTCAGTGAAAGTTTGCTGCTTATGAAGTTCTACTCCTTGTCTCATGGTGTAATAAAAAGTGCTCTAGCTAATTTTTACTTTTTTAATTTAAAAATATTTAGTTACATGCATAATACAGGGTGGGTTGGAGATTAGGATAACTATAAGTCTATAACCACGGGTTATATTATGAGAAATGTTAAAGGGCAGTGCCTAGCACCCTTCTATGTGTCAATATCGCTATTGGTCCAATTAAATATCGGGTCCCATATAATTTAATATAATAGTTTATAGAGAGTATCGCTAGCCAATCACAATACGACATGTCGAGAAGGTGCTAGGCACCACTGATGTCTAATAGCAATGCTCGTTATATTATTTATCTTGATCGAAATCTACTGTCTTGGAATTCAAAGAAACAAAAAAGTACAGCACTTTCTTCCACCAAAGATGAATTTTGACCAATTGCATCTACTAACTACTAAGGTCCTTTGGTTGCATCCTCTACCAATTTATGAACTTTGTATTCCATTAATTGGATGACCCGCCCACTGATGGAGGTACATGAAACAACAAGAAAATTTAGCTTAGGATCATTAAATATAAAGTGTGGTCTTTTAATATACCATCTAATTAAAAATAAAATATTTATACTTTTAATATTTTTTTCTCTCAAAAATAATTTCACATTTCAAAAAAATCTCTCTTTAACTCTCACTTTTTGGCATTGAACTCCTTTCCAGAATCCTCTCTGTCGAACCCAGAACTCCAATCATTTTTCAGTCTAATATCACAAATACATTGCTACAATCATCTCTTAACATCACTAAATACGCAAAACATTGTTAATTATCACTAAACTTCATGTATAACTACAGATTCGATCTATTATTACAAATATATTGCTAAATATCGCAAAAAAATAGAAAAAAAAAAAAGAGAGAGAGATAGGTTGAGAACTCTAGCAATGTGTGAGGATTTTGAGGTAGTTGAGCTCGTGAATTTCGGGGCTTTGGGGTAGAGACATCGAGACTTAGAGAGAGAGAGAGAGAGAGAGAGAGAGATCGTCAGAGAAGACGACGGTAGAGGCTTGTGACTGGATTTTTGAGTCTGGTTCGACAGCAGTGGTTCTGGGTCGAGATACAATGCCGAAGAGTGAGAGAGTTAAAGAGATTAAAGAGATAGGCTTTTTTTTCTTAAATGTAAGGATATTTTTGGAATAAAAATATATTAAAAGTGTAAATACTCTATTTCTAATCGGGTAGTATATTAAAAGATCAAGTTTTACATTTAAGCATGTTAAACGAGATTTCTCAAATATACAGTTATTGGTAATTAGTCCCTCCCCCAAAATATATTTGTTCACAATTCGCCCCCTCAACTTAATTTCTCAGTGCTCACTTAAATAAAAATAAAATACTTAACAAATGAGAACATATATATCATGCTATCTCTACACACAAATAATAAATAAAATAAAAAAAAGGAAAACACATAAGTTAAACCCAAAATTAATCATAATAAAATGAAATACATTTTAAGAATGGTAACAAAAAGAACACACACCTAGACAACCCGGTTGGAATGTCACCATCCAAAACTACCTGAAAGGAATTACTACATACTTTTCACAACATAAGGCATTGTAGAGAAATCTATGTCGCCATGTTCATAAAATCCAAGCACGACCAACTAAGAAGGTAGCAACATACGAAATGACTCCACTGCTTCCAATGCAAGATGATTCTTATTGTCACATATCAATGAATATTATATGCATTGCAAAATCCATTATCATCTTAGCAACAAGATGTTTGCAGTTGATAATTCTTGAATAAAGAGTTATTTGTCATGTTTTTAAACTTAATTTGTGTGTATTTTGTTTATTTTTTAGGTCTTTTCTTTCCTTTCAGTGTTATTTTGTATTTTTGTGTTCTTTTGGGTAATTTAGAGTTGTTAGTGATAATTATAAATTTTATTTGAGTTTTGGTATTTTTTAGGTCTTTTCTTTCCTTTCAGTATTATTTTATATTTTTGTGTTCTTTTGGGTAATTTAGAGTTGTTAGTGATAATTATAAGTTTTATTTGAGTTTTGGTGAAGAAAAGAGTTTAATAGAGAAAATAAAAGATTTTGCTAAAATTTTGTAGGGATTTTGCTGCAGCAAAAGTAGCAGTGGCTGAATGTTGAAATTAATGTAGAAAAAAGATGACGTGACAATTCATTAATTGATGTGGCAAAAATTAGCTGAGGTAGCATGAATACATGTGGATTGTGGCTAATTTATGAGGAAATTTCTAGAAAATTCATAAGGCACGTGTGGAATTAATTTTATGAAATATATTTTTGTGAAAAAAGAGGGATAATGTTACCTAGCCTCCATTACACCATTTGGGGGAACACAGTTTCTTAGCAGCCACCATTATTGAAACTACTAAGGGAATGAAGAAAAAGAAGAAGAATAAGAAGAAAATGAGTGCACAAGAAAGAAGGAAGAAGGAGGAGCCATCCATATTGTTTCGTCTACTGCTTTAATCATTGGAAATTTTTTAGTTTTATACGAAAAATAATTCTACAAATACTATTAGCTAAAATAATACACAATTATTGAGGCATTTATACCGAAATCATAAAAATAAAGCCATCAAATCATGAAAACACCCTGCCATTCTAATTTCAAGTTTCTTTTTTTTTGCTGATTTTTTTTTGGTTATCTCCTCTGTTGTCTTTTTGTTTATTATATATATATTTTCTTTCCTATTAATCTTTCTAAAAAAAATATTAGTTTCACTAAATAAAAAAAATACTAATTATTTTATTTTAGCTCATACTATTACAATTTATTTTTCGAGACAATTATTTTAATATGTGAAAAATATAAATATTTGCTATCACAAAAAATAATGATCTAAATAAAAAGTATAATTTGTTTTATATATATTCATTTATTTGAGCATTAACATTAGGCACCACTAACTGTAGTACTAATACCACCATGAGGTAACATTTTTTTATTAATGATTAGTGATATTTCACAAAAATTATTAAATTAAAATCTTTAAGGCCCAATTTTTAATTGCAATAACATATCACACCTTATACGTAATAGTTAGACATCACTACTATTTCCTTTTATATTATGTTAACTAAAGAATAAATAAACTGTTAATTTAAGTAAAAATTAATTAATTATACCAACTAACTTCACAAAATATTATATTTTATTATTATTATTTTCATATTTAAAAGTAACCATGTATTGTTGTTTAAGATAGCTTCACATTCTTTCAGTAACTTTTGTTACCTTTAAACATGTGTGATAAAATTAAGAGTTAAGATAAAGTACACTTAATATCAAAATTAATAAAGTCAATTTTTTTAATATTAACGATTCTAATATTAAGATACTATTTGATTTCTTTATAAGTTCTTTTAGGAATTTATCAGAAATGTTTCAATAAGATAAACTCATTTAAAATACTATTATGTAACTTTTAAATATCAAATTAGAAAAAAATATCAAATTAGAAAAAAATATTGTAATCTATTAAAGTTCGTTAAATTTTATAGTTTCATTACTTTTTCGTTAACAAAATATAAAATAAACTAAAAAGTTACTTTTTATTTCAATCATTTTTCTAGATTCAGCAAAGAAATATATGATTTCCATATATTAAAATGATCATCTTAAGAAAGTAGGTCGTGATAATATTGAGCTCAACCAACTAACGATGTGATGTAAAAAAAAAGAGATAAGTGGATATACTTTTATAAAAATTTATTGAAATTGCTATATAAAAGAAGTGTATGTAAATTACAATATAAAGGTTACTCTTTGTTTTTTTAGACATTTACTAAAATTGTTCTATAAAATAAACTTATGTAAAATATAATCTAATAAATAATAAAATACTTCTTGGTAATCTAAGAAATTAGTTGGTACATTGAATTTTGTTTAAGTGAAAAATTTGGTAGTATATCTTGTTTTCTTATAAGTTATTTTAAAAATTTGTAAAAAATATTTTATAAAATTAGAATATGATTTAGTAACTTTTAAATATGAAATAATTATATAAAAAAAAATAGTAACGTATTAAATTATAATTGGCATTCAAATTTTGTTGTATTTGAAAATTTATTTTTTCTTCAATAAACTAAGTAGAAAAGAAATTAAAATGTTACTTTTGATTTTGGTCATTTTGTATGATAACAGTAAAAGAAAAAATATGTGATTCTCATTAAAATGGTAGATAATAATATTTGAACTTAAATAATTATTAATGTGACTAGAAAAAACTTTTTAAACTTTTTTTTTAAGAAAAAAGAGAAATAAAAAAAGAATAGAGAAAGTTTTTATAATATTAAAATAAATCATTAATATTGGTGTGTTTCATATATAATCAATAAATAAAAAGTGTAAAAAAACAAATGGAAAGAAAAAAAAAAGTCAAACTACACCTATTTGTATTAATGTGCCGTTTAATTTTGGCGTGTATACATGTATTCCAAAATAATTGAAATGGGAAAGTATTATGATTGAAATATAAAGGAAAGTGGTAATCGTGAGATTAATATCAAAAATTCGTTGTACAGCGTAAATTTCTCTTAATCCTTTGTATTTTGTTTTTATACTTTTTTATTTCATTTGGGTATTTTTAATAATCTTGAGCATGAACTAATTTTCTTGTAGTTAGAACTTTTAATGAATCTTGGATTGTGAATATTATTAATATTTTATAAATGTTTTTAGTAATAAGTTTTGTTCATTCAAAGATGCTTAATAGATCATCAATTGTAAGTTGTTAGCTAATCTTGATGATCCACACCTTGGAAAAGTGTGATGTGTAGATGGTATAAAAATATTTTATTTACCTTGTATGACCCAAGGAAAATTGATGCTTAATTTGTATTCTCTAAATGGTCAAATAGCTCATACATCATATGAGCTACTCTAAAGTTATTTTAAAGAATAGTATTGTAGCTTCTCTAAAAGTAGCTAGAACTATTTATTGAGTTATATTTATTTTATTATTATTTTACTCTCTCACTCCTCTCTCATACCATCTCTTTATTTATTTTAATGATTTTCTCCTATAATTTTTTATAAATGTGTATTGAAAATAATAATATTTAAATGATATGAAGATAAAAATAGAGAAGTTGATTATGATGTAAAGTAAAAGTTGGAGGTAAAATAAAAAAAAGTAAAGTTTTAGTAAAGTATTATAAAAGATAGAGTAGAGAAGCTGTTAGGAGTGCTCTTATCACTTTATTTAATTTTAGCACACAATTCTAGTAAAAGTTAATTGCCAAATTTTTTACTTTCCCCCGAACTTTTTCACTTTTCTCATTCTCATTTCACCTAAATAATAATTAATTTTAGTTTAAACTAATTTGTTTTATTCAATTCATAATCAACTATAAATTGCACTAAAAATAGATCAAAGCAAAATAATATAGGGAATTTCACTTATTAAGTAAAATAATATGAAAAAAAAAAACCAATCAAAACAATACGAACAAAGAATACACAATATAACTGACTTAACTGTCAAAAAGGACACCAAGTATTATTAGGTCCTTTAGCCTATATAAAGAGACTACTCCTCTCATTTCATAAGAGAATAGAAACACAAGAATAAGTGCAAGAACAAGAAAGACACAACACAATAGAGAGAAGTTTGAGAGAGAAATGGAGAGAGATATCTGAGAGAGAGAGGGCTGGGATTGGGAAATTGTATTGAGCAACATTGACGATTATGTTCGCTCGAGTTAGTAAGTTAATGAGTATTGAGAGATTACACCATAAATCATATTTCCTTATAGCTTCTGAGAATGATATCTCTAATTCTTATTATCAAAAAACAACACTACCTCTGGGGACTCCCGTTTTGTATGAATTTTTTTACATTTTTTTTTCTTTAATTTATTATTATATAATTATTTTTGAAATTTTTACATGAAAAATCTATTTTACACAATTTATTACACAATTACTCATACACGCCTATGTCTACATTTTTACTTACAAAGTTAGTTTTATTACACAAATACCACTTAGTCATCATTCCATCCATCGTCAATCAAATCCTACTCTCTTCCATCTCTTTTTTCATTTTCTATCAATCAATCCATCATTTCACTCTCTTTTTTTATTCTTTTCTTTTTATTTTGAATTTTATTTCAGTTTTTAATTTTTTATTTTTAATTTTATTTTCAGTTTTTAATTTTTAATTTTTTTTCCATAACAATTCTTCTTTTCTTTTTATTTTTAATTTTATTTCAGTTTTTAATTTTTTATTTTTAATTTTATTTCAGCTTTTAATTTTTTATTTTTAATTTTATTTTCAGTTTTTAATTTTTAATTTTTTTTCCATAACAATTCTTCTTTTCTTTTTATTTTTAATTGTAAAGCTAGTTTCTTATATATTGTTGCTTAGGTCTAGGATTGACTTCTATCAATCAAGGGAGAACTATATATAAACATATATGATATGCACACGTAGTGAAGATTTTTGAGACGTACACAATGATATTATTGTCAACATATATAGTAGATATTAGGAAATTAGGTATACCAATACCAACGGCACCACGATTCTAAGATTTTATTTTTGAAATATCTCAAAATCAGTCTAATATTATTTGTACAAATTAAAAACGCGCATGTTAGTGTGTCTAATTAAGTCAATAAAAATCACTATTGAAAGAGTGATGAACATATATAGCATTGCTATTGAAAAAACTGATGATATACAACATTCACGTGCAACAATATTAGAGAATAGTGTGCAGAGATTTCATTGTCAACGTTTCTGGGAAAAAAGATAATGTTGGTGCTGATGTTCGAACCGAGGTTTGTTTTCGGTTTCTTTTTGGTTTTCTCCCATATTTGAAATTTTACACCTTCTGTATGTATTTTTTTAATATGTTTTTTATCTAGTTGATTCCTGTCCATTTTTAAATATCATCAATGGGTAACAATGAGATTTATCATGGATATTGATGTTCAAAGAGTTTTTCCTGTATTTTAGTTTGTATACAGTTGTTTTGTAGTTTTATTATAGTTTTGCTACTTGCATATGTTATTTCACTATAAAATTAATATGAAACTATTTGCACAAAACTTACTATGTATAACTACTATTTCTTAGTCCCCATCAAATTAAATTCTTGCATAATATATAAACTATCATAAAACGATAATGCAACTATAAGGCAACTATTTGCACTTGCATACAGTTGTTTTGTAGTTTTATTATAGTTTTGCTACTTGCATATGTTATTTCACTATAAAATTAATATGCAACTATTTGCACAAAACTTACTATGTATAACTACTATTTCTTAGTCCCCATCAAATTAAATTCTTGCATAATATATAAACTATCATAAAACGATAATGCAACTATAAGGCAACCAAAACAAAAAATAAATCAAAATGTAACTGTATATAACGTAGATGTATTATTCATGAGGTTTTTTTAAAATTTTTCACATCATACATTGTTTTGAATTTGGTGGGAGGTCCAGATCTGTTTGTTACAGATCTACATTTCATGAATCTGGATTTCGATATTAGGGGGAGTTGTTTTGATCGAATAAAACAGAAAACAAATGTGTAATTTCAGTTTCTTCACAGTTTTTCTGATTTTTTTTTCGTCATTTTCGGCTTTTAGATCATTGCAGTATTCTTTTCCGCTGATTTTGCCGTAATTAATAGTTGTATTTTTCTCGTTTTGGTTTCATTTTGGTTGTTTTGCGGTTTTGAAACGAGCGCGTATTTTCATCTTCATGGTTCGCTCTGTACAGCTGAAGGCTTAGTGCATGTGGTATTTTTGTAAATATTTGTATGTGGACTGTATAAATGTTTAATGGGCCGGCCCAAAGTATTTTTGTAATTTTTTTTCCTTTTTTGTATTTTTTTGTTTTTTTCCCATTATTTTTTGAAAAATTATTTCTTTTGTTTTTATATTTAAATATCACAAAAACAGCCCATTTCATCAGTGGCTTTAAATGTGATCAGTGTAATAAATATGAACAATTACAATTCTTCATTCAAAAATGGACATTACAAAATCTGTGTAATCTGAAGATGAATGTCAGTATACATATATATATCTAATTTTTGTTCATTGTTTTCACGAAGCTTCGGACTCAAGAAACATATTTTCCTTCAAAAATGAAAATGGGTTAAGGTGGTAAAGAAATGATGATGGAAGGTGGGGAAACTTCAGATACGAGAATGCAAGATTTAGACTCTGCTGATGATGGCTTCACTCAGACTGTGTTTTCTTGGACTCTTGAAGACATTTCTAATGAAAATCTTTATAAGGTTCTTTACTCTCACTCTGTAACTGTATATGTTGATTGTCGATGTTGGTCTTTTCTCTGCTTATTAATTAGTATCATCGTTCACACCTTTTTGTTTGCCCTTTTTGTAATATTTTATTCTATAATTCTTCATTTTGTTTGTTTTTATAATTTTAAATTGGGAAAATTACATGTGGACACGTTTTTTTTTTCCATTTAATTCTAATAATAACATTTCTTTTTAAATTATTGAATATACCGTTAGTTTTACCGTTTTTCATTTTATGCCATTTCTTTATGTTTTGGCTTCTTGAGCACGCTTAGTGGATGAGGAGGTCATGTCAAAGTGGGCGCGCAGGCACGTTTTTCAGTTTTTGAATTTTTTTAAACTTTTACCCAAAAAGTGGGTTGTAAACCTCCCAAACTGCCTCTATTTCTATCAATATAAGTGTTATTTTATTTTTTTTCCTAATTTCATTTCTTCTCTCTAAATGTTTAGTAATGGTGAAAACAAGTTCGTCTACTTCTCCATCCGCGTCCTCCAAGGCGATGAATCCGAAGAACAAATCAAAAGAAACAATGTCTGAGGGTAGTGATAGTGGAGAGTCTGATCTTTCTTCGAAGAGGAAGAGGAACAATGCTGGGTCTAAGAAGGGAAAATCTGCAGATCGTCTCTTGAAAAAGATGAAGCAGGTGGTTGAAGAAGACGATGTTGAATATGATATTGACGATTTGGAGATTGTAATTCCAGATAGTATTAAAGTATATATAATTTATATTTTATTGTAATTTGTTTGGTTTATTTTCTGATTTTTGGTTTGATGGATTTATGGTTTACAAATTTGTTTTTGGCTTTTTGTTTTTTTTTTTTTTTCAGTTTTCAACTTAAGTTTTTGCATGTGTTTTTTTTTTCTTTTGTTGATTTTTGGTTGTCTTAGGGTTTTCTATGGATTTTTTATTGTTTTTTTATTTTTCAATAAATTTTAGTATATACATTTCAAATATTAATTTGTTTTTGTAATTGTTATGTTTTCGGTTATTTAGTTTGTTTATTTTTGGTTTTCAATTTGCATATATAATTTTTATTTTATTGTAATTTTTTTGGTTTATTTTTTGATTTAATTTTTGTTTTGATGGATTTATGGGTTAAGATTTTTATTTAAAATGTATATAATCTATTTGCATGTGTTTTATTTTTTATTTTTGTTGATTTTGTTTGTGTTAGGCTTTTCTAGGGATATATATTGTTGTTTGTTTATATATTTGGGATAAAGCTTAATTGTATAGTGATTGATAGGTAGTGGTGTGAGGTCTCTCGGGATTCCTAATCTAATAGTAGACAGTACACATTGACACTAGTAAATGAGTTAAATACAAGATGAGATATAAGACAATTTTTATAAATGGGTTAAATCTGTGTTGGTGTATTCACTTTATAAGTTTAATTTTCCCATTTTGCAAAAGCAAAATTATTTAATTAGTGTTTTAAATTTTTAGCATTTTCATAAGTTTTCACATTCGATTCAACTATAATTTTTAAATATGTATTGAATTTATTTTTTTTAGAGAGTGAAATGTTTGGTCTATTTGATTTTGTGGTTTAGTTTTGGTAAAATAAGTATACGTATTAGTTTATTATATATAATCAGAAAAGTGATTCTAAGTAGATTCTAACCGTTGTGTAGTAAGGCTTGTTAAGTTATACTTCTTTATTTTTGTTTTTCTTGACTTGTTTTTTTTTTTTTAGGTTGATTTGTTTTTGTTTTTTGTTTATATAGTTGGGATGAAGCTTATTGAAGTTATTTTTTTTAGACAGTGAAATGTTTGGACTATTTTGTTTTTGTGTTTTAGTTTTGGTAAAATGTGTATACGTATTAGTTTATTATGTATAGTCAGAAAAGTGATTTTCTTATTATTTCTGTTTACATAATAGTTTACAGGATCTGTATGTTGATTTATGTGTTTATTTCTTTTGTAGGAGTGGGAGCAATATTTTAAACCTGAGAGTCGTGTTAAGGATTAGATGATTTTCTTCCCTAATACATTGGAGAACAAAGTGATTGCAAATATCAATGCTAAGTTGAGCCCTGAACAAATTAGGCTTTTTTGTAAATCATGTTTTGGTCATTTGTTAGACATGAAACCAATTTTATATCAGCCTCAGTTATTACATAATGCTCTACTTAGGGAGGTACATCAAAAAATGGGAAGGAGATGTGGTTTAAGTTTGGTTGTGAAAATTTTAGGTTTAGTTTGGCTGAGTTTGCGGTCATAACTGGTTTACTGTGTAATGGTGATAACGATATGAAAAAGTATGCAAAAAGGGAGAATGCATTTGTCGATAAGTATTTTTTTGAGCAGCAAGTTACTCATGGTGCGGTTGAACAAAGATTTATGTTTAGTGGGTTCAAGAGTGATGAGTATGCTGTTAAAATGGCAATTTTGTACCTTCTTACAAATGGGTTGATTTGTAGTCCTGCAGTAAAAAAGGTTTTTGATGAGTTGATGAATATTGTGGGGCTTGGTGAATATGATAGTTTCCCTTGGGGGAAAATTGTTTTTTATCTTACATTGCACAATTTGATGATTGCTTTGAGGGGCAGAAAAAGAACAGATTTGTCTGATGATTCTTGTGGTAAGGGAAAAGCTAAGGTGAAACGCAAACAGACGAAAGAAAATAGTAAAACATACAAGTTACCTGGTTTCCCTTATGCGTTTATGGTCTGGTTATATGAAACCATTCCTTTATGTCTTAAGGCCTCTATATGCCAATATGATGCTTCGGAAGAGTATAGGATTTGTAGGTGGTCAAGTACTGGAAATCCTAACTCTGGGGAGCTGGATAGGAAAATTTTCATGTCATCAAAGGTAAATAAATATTTATTAAAATCATGTTGTTGTTTCTGTTTATTGCTGTGATATATTTTTGTAAACTTATCTGCTTACTTTTCTCATTTTTTATTTGTAACTGAAAGCTCAAGCTATTCTCCCCACTGATGTTGAAAGAAAGATGATGAAACTTGAAAGTTTTGATTTCCCCGTGGTAGAAACTTCTGAAGATGATTTTGATGATGAGCCATTAGAAAGGAAGCATTATGAGAAAGGTGACCTTTCTAGTATACAGAGAAGTTATGGTGTGGGGAAGTCTGATCTAGTAGAGTTAAGGAACAACGTGAAGATGCTTGTTGGTAATCAAACAAAATTTGATGAGTCTTTGAGTTTGTTGAAGAATGAGATGAAGTGTAGTGTTAAGGAATGTGAGTTGAATATAAAGTCTTATTGATGCAAAAATTGATGGAAGTTTGAAGTTTTATTTGGACATGAAGTTCAATGAGTTGAGAAATTGTTTTATAAGTGGAAATGATGGTGGAAATGTTGTAGTCAGTGATGAGGATACTTTTAACATGGTATGTTTTACATATTATTTTTATTTGATAGTGTCTATTATTATTGTTTGTTTGCTATTTTTATTTATTGAGTATGTGATTAGTTATAATGCTGAATTTTTATTGTGTGTCTTGTATTTTATTTCAGAATGATGATGACCTTGTTTTGACAAATGAAGAGGAGCTAGTTGTGGAGGTAATATTAGTTAAAGAAGAAACTAATAAGTTTACTGTTTTTTAATTAGTTGTTAGATTAATTATTGGTTTTTATGTAAACTGTTTTTATTATTTTTTATAAATTTTTTTTTTCTAATGTTGTTTATTTTTTTGTGGTATCCTGTTTATGTGTAAACTTTTTTGATTATTTTTGATAATATTTGTAATCTAAAGTTAAACCTTTTTTTAGGTTGAAAAAGTTGAAGATGAAATGTTGGTAGATAATAAGGTAACTTTTTTAAATTTTAATATTGATGTAAATTATTATGTAACTTATTAGGATTATTTTTATTATTTTGTAGTGTAATGTGAAATTATATACAGGTTGAGGAAGTTTTAGATGATACGATTGTAGAGAATAAGGTAACTTTTTTTTTTTTATGTTTTTATTGTAGTTTTAGTTTTGTAGTTTACTTGTTATATTTAAACATCAGTAACAATTTGGTTTATAATTTATTTTTTATTGCAGAATGATGGTGGTAGTCAGCCTACTTTTGATATAATGTGTTTTATTACATCACAACCTAGTGATGATAATGGGAACGATGATAAGAAAGAAGTGGTTGATGATGATCATGAGATGTTCAAAAACGGGTCTAACAAGTTAAGGGAAGATGATAATGATAGCGATGACAAGGTTATAGTTTGTGTTTTATTTATATATTTTGTTATGTGAGTTATATATATATTTGCATATTGATAATTTATTTTTTTATATTTTATTTTGTTTTTTGCAGGGTATTGGTGGTGATGAGGTTGGTGCCAAGGAAGTTAAAGGTGGAGGTAATGTTGGTGCATCTAGTGGTGGAGTGAGTGCTGGTGAGTCAGCTGTCAAAGAAGGCAAGGAGGTAGTTGGTGGGGGTGTAAATGAGAAGGTTGCTGATGATAAGGTGATTTATGATGAAACTTAAGAGTGTACTGTAGCTGTAACTAAAAAGTTGGGTGATAGTCAAGGTACGGAGGATAGTATAACACTATTTGCTTTAGAGAAGATCAATGATATTGAGGAAAAAATTGCTAAGGTATTTTTATGTTCGTGTTTGGTAATTGTTATGGATTATTAGAGTATTTTTTTTTTTTTTTTGAGTTGTGTTTTATTATTTTTTTTTTAAAACTGTTTTTTTTTTTTTTTTTTTTGTAGGGTAAGGTGTTGCACAATGAAATAATGGCTCCTAATCAGAGGAATAATGCAAAGGTTCCATGTTATAAATGTTTAATTACGTCATTTTGTTTACGTACTTATTATTGAAACTTTTTAGTTTATTTTATTATTATTATTTTTATTTTTTAAATTTGTGTTTGTTGTGTTTGTTGGTAGGGTTTGACTGTGGATTTTACGTCTAAGGTTGTTAAAAGGCCTGCGAAGCCTGGATCTGTAATGAAGAGTCCTTACACAACAAATTTTGGTTCGGCCAGCAGTGGTAAACCAACGGGTGAAGTGTATGGATTGTTTCCGTTTTCAAATGGATTGATGGTCATGCCAGATGAACTTCAAGTTAAATCATTTGAGCAATGGTTTAATGTTGGTTTCAATGATAAAAACAAATTGAAGAAGTTCAAACAAGAGTATCGAGTATTGAAGGTGCTGTTAAATTTTGTTGTTGTGAAGGTTAACGATAAAATATGGTTTTACGATCTGAGAACCCCGGGGAGGAATTTATCATGTTCGGTTAGTATTTTTCTTATGATATATTAATGGGATTTGTTTTTTTTGTTTGTTTTGAGTTTTTTTGTGTGTTTATAATTTATGTTTTTTTTATGTTCTACGTGGTGCAGCATATTGATGTGTGCTTTTATTACTTGAGGAAGCAAATTAAGTATGACAAAAGTGTGAGGGTTGCTGCCAGAACCTCTGATTGTTTTTTTGCAGCCCATATATTTGATTTGTACAATAAGTTTTGTGCAAATGATGAGGATATTAATTCTGTTCCTCGGGATACTAAGGTAGCTTCGTATATTGCGGGATTTGGTTTGTTGTGTGGTAAACCGTGGTTCGTTTTAGATTTCATGCTATTTCCAGTCAATGTAATGGCTTTGGCACATTGGATTTTGTGCATCTTTGACATCAAGATGAGAAGTCTTAAGGTGTGCAATTCTTTGAGGCGTGAAAAGTTTAAGGACAATCGTAGTTTTGTGAATGCATTTGCTGTTGTTTTGCCATTTTATTGTCTCATGTGGATTTCTATGGTCGGAGGTCGGCTATTGACAAGAGCACTCAGTATTTTCATGGAGTGAAGGATACAGATCCTTTAGAAATTGTTTTTATAGATAAATTACCTCAACAAGATCAATGGTAACTATATTGTATACTTTATTATTTTTTTTTATTAACATTTTAGTTTACGATCGTTCTGACTGTTATTCTTATTCTTTTTTTTTTGTAGTGACTGTGGTGTATTCGTTATAAAGTATGCTAAATACTTTATACATGAAATGATCAACAATGTCCCCAAAACTTTGAATATGGATTTCGTTCGAAAGAAGATGTGCGTTGAGCTTTCCGTGTATGCTATGAAGAAGGAGTTGAATGGATATGAATCTGGTTCAGCGTTAACTAGAAAGATGCCCAAAGCTACTAGGGGAGCTTTGAAGATTGGATGATTAGTGTTACAATTACTATCTTTAGTTTGGACTATACTGTTTGTATTTTTCTAATGTTTGTAATTAGCACATGTAGTATTTTGCAAACTTTAACATGTAACTTTTGGTTTTATGTAACTGTTGTGTGTGCAAGGTTTCTTTTGGTTTGGAACACTTAATTAGGTGGTGACATGTTTTTTTGGATTGTATATGAACCTTGTATGTTATGGAACATTATTTTGTGTAAATGAAATTTTTGTGTACTTAAGCAACTAATTAGTTTACGTTTTTGATCGATGATCAATCTAATTAAAATTGATTTTTTTTTTCAGGAAACAAATCACTATCATCAGATAATTTTCTTGTGTACATATCGATATGAGAGGGTAACAGGTACATATTTTTTTTTTTAATTGGTGTGAGGATACGAATAGGTAATAGATATATTAATTTTTTTTTTTAAAAAAAAAAAATGCACATTAATTTTCATTTGAAGATCATTATAACAAAATATAAAACCTAAAATAGATGGATATGGGTAACATGTTTGTTTATTTTTTTGACAAGTTTTTGTTTTTGTAAAATCAGAGGAACCATTATGTTCATAATAGTCTAAGACATAGTACTAATGTACTACTTATTACTGTAAGTATCAAATGTTGTGAAAAAAATGTTATTTTTTTTAAGTACTGATGTTCTTTCTCTTTCGTGTTGGCTTTGGAACTGGTTCAGTTTTGCACGATCTTTTGTTGTGTCCTTTTTGGTTGCATGCCCCACACTTGACCTGTGTTTTTGTTTCCAGCACACCTTTGTACCTTGGTTTTTTTGGCCGCCCTGCTGGCCTCTTGTGTGTTGGGGGTAGAACAATCATATCTTTTATATGATCCGGTACATCCCAAGTTGTAGAATCTACTAGTGGGAAGATATTATCTTCATATGTTGAGAAAAAAAGTTTTTTTTTCGTGTAGTAGTATGAGCAGGGCCGGCCAGAGGGTGGGGCAGCCGGGGCATACGCCCCAGGCCCCATAATTTTCGAGGCCCCGAAAAAATTTAAATAATATATACATATATAAAAATATAATATATATAAATATTTAATTCCATAAATTGCATGAGAATCTTGTAGCACGACTGGTAATTGATGTTATTTATGAGTGGAGAGGTTGTAGGTTCGATCCTTCCCACCTTTATTTTTATATTTTAAAAAGTTATATATGTTATTCTTTCATTTCAAAGTCATAACAAAGAAAAACTATAAAGATAATAAATAAATAATATTAATGTTTTAAAAAGAATTATACCTAGTTCTTTTAGTTTTAAGATATTTACTTTTTTTAATAGTACTATAAATAATGTATATTTATTATGTATTTTTTAAAAAATTTATAAATATGTAAAAAAATTATATAATTTTTGATATATTTTTTATTTTTTAAAAAAAAATATGCTAAAAAATATAACTTTTCAATAGAGATGTTCGTAATAATTAATTAAATATTACTTTATCGAGAGTTTATGTGGCAAAAATTTATTTATTACATAAAATAATTAAAATTGATATTGTGTCAAAAATTTAATTAATATTTATCTTTAATTTTTATATAAAAAAGGCCTATTTTTAAATTTTGCCCCAGGCCTCTTCACACCTTGAGACGGCCCTGAGTATGAGCAGTAGCTGTTGCATGATAGATTCTTTTTCGTTAACACAACCATTGCATGTGAGCAAGGCATTTCATCATATTCAAATTTTTGACAGCTGAAGGTTTTTTTTCCAGGTTTACTATGTATGAGTCGGTACAATCATGTACTTTGTATACAACCAGATTTGATGTTTCCACCTGTGCAAGTAGTTATATTAGTTACATTCTTGATTGCATGTAAAAAAAAATTTAAGCATGTTTATTGGTGTACAAACGGGTTTGTTTTTGGATATGCAGCAATAGACTAATAAGTTTATTTAATAACTGTATGAGACAATAAAGTGATTTTTTTTCAGTAATGAGTGCAAAAATAAACCAGTACGTCTATTTCAAATAAATATGGAATAATTTTTATAAGGCAGATATGTTACCTTGTACTTTAAGCTCATATCTCGTTCTTTACGTAGACTTTTCTCTGGTTTTTGTGCCAAGTATGTGAATGTAGACAATGTTCTATTCTTGTTGTCCCAATACCATTTTTGAACCAAAGAGTGAAGACATTATAGTAAAGTTGCTATTGGTAACTCTCTTACTTCTTTGAGTGCTGCATTCACAGATTCTGCGATGTTCGATGTCATTGTTTTGTATCACTTGTTTTGGCTGTATAACCTTGTCCACTTACTGTTTCCAACTTCGTTGACCAGATAGTCTCTTATGCCGCTATGAATATTGTCTAAATCTCTCATGTTTTTTTTTTCATATTCAGCAGCATTGTAAGCTTTGGAAGCTCCATTGAATGCATTCTTGAGTTCATCTCCACCATTTTTGAACTTGGTCTTGATATTTTTTAGCAAGTGGTAGCAACAAACCCCATGCATGAGGTTTGAGAAGTTTGTATTTGCTGCTTTCGCAATACTTTCATGTCTGTCTGAAATAATGCACTGCCCTTCTCTTTCACTGTATGATTCTTTTAGCTTGCTGAAGAACCAGTTCCATGAAGTGTCATTCTTAGAGTCTACTATTGCAAATGCTAGTGGAAATATGTGTCTATTTGCATTTTGTGCACTAGCTATTAATAATGCTGCACCATGTTGATTTTTTAAGAAAGTACCATCTGTGACTATTATTAGATTGCAGTGTTGCCAACCTTTGATGGAAGCACCTATTGCGAAGTATAGGTATTTGAAGTGGCCATTTTCGTCTGTGACAAGGTCTGTGATTGTTCCTGTAATTCAATAAACCATTTAGTATATTATATTTTATAATTTTGTTTGGAAAACTTGGTTTTAGGGTTGTCAAGTAGTACCTGGGTTGCATTTTTCCATCATGTATAAGATTCTTGGTATTTCAGAGTACGATTCGTGTGGACAGCATCTTGCATCTACAATAGCTTTTTCTCTAGCCCTCCATGCTTTTTGGTAAGATATGGAGACACAATAGTCATCTGCCATGTCATCCACTATTTCATTTGGTGTGTAGTCTCTCTTTGGCTTTACAAATTTGGTTCTTATTACACTACCAATCAGGTTGCTTGTTGCATTAGGATGGTCTACAGATGTGACATCTATTGAGCATGTATGAGAATGCTGAATCTTTCTGATTTTGAACATGTTTGTTTTTCCATGTTTTGATGCCAAGAAACTCCATGTACAATTTTCATCGATGCAAACTAGCTTATAGTCAAGTTTGGAGGATCTCTTTACCTTGAAGGGTTGATTTCTTCTTATAGAGTATGATCGACAAAGATTTTGTAGAGTTTCTTTGTTTGAAAAAACTTGTCCAACAAATATGTTATCAACATGAGGATCTGAGATCACCTGACTTGTTGCTTGCTGGCTTGTTTCAATTGCATTTTCAACTTGATTGATTACGAAGTCTGCCATGTTTTGTGCATACTCTGTCCTTGTAGGTATAGCTTGGGTGATTTGCATTGTATGTTCAGAGTAGTCGTGATTGATGGAGTTGTTACCAATATTTTCTGTTGGAATGGCTGTCGAAAGGTTTACCATCATAGGGTATTTGGTCTCATCATCATCTTTTTTTTTTTTTTCTGATTTGTTCATAAAATTTGCAGCCATTGTCATCTATAATCTTCATGGGTGGTATTCCTAATTTAATTTGGAATTGAACATCAATGTTTTGTTTACTTCTGTCCAAACCCAAAGTGGAACATATTGTTTGTGCAAGTAGGTTGTAAGAACATTTTGATGGTATTAATATCCCTGTCACTTTCAAATCTGTGTAGTTTGTTTTGTCCACTCATTGTCCATTATAAAATATCATAACTGTTCTTGGATCTTCCATATCAAACTGTCATCAATCAATGCAAATGTAACTTTTGCTATAAACAGTTTTGAATATTCTAAGTATTTTTTTTTTGTTGACAAATATACGTATAAAAAATGATTTTCTCACATAATTATTGAAAGTATTTTTGTATAATAATCAATTATGTATTTTTAATTTTTATAATTACCTATTTTGGTAGCTTTTGGTGGTGCGACTAGGAAAGGCAGAGGAAGACGATGAAGATGTACATGTCGTCGATTACACTGCGGAAGGTAATTTTTGCTTAACCTTTGATTTTTGATCGCATTTGCTGTGTCGACTGTTTGGTTGATATGTCGTAATGTTGTCTAATTGCTTCGTTGGTTCTGAATTAATGTTGATCGGCTAGCTGTGATTTTTTGTAACTGAAGCTTTTTTTTTGTTATTTAATGGAGATTTTTTTTTTGAGAGAAGTTTTACAGCTGTGATATTGATTTGTATAATCGCAGGGAAGAGATTTTGAAAATCGTTATTGCAGTTTTCAAAATCGAAATTTGTTTTTAGGATGTTCGATCGGTTGTCGAACGAAACCTTTTTTTTTTGTTCGTTAATGGTTTTTTTTTTTCAAGATTTGATTTGAATTCTCAGATTTTGAATTATAGATTTATAGGTTTCCTTTTTTTTAATATAAATCACGCGCTGTTTAAGAAATTCAATCCCTTGATTTTCGGATGATTACAGCGCGTTGATGAAACGAGATTGCAGGCTGGGTTTATTTTGGATTTACGGTAGGGGTGATGACGTGTCACGTTATTAGGATTGCATTAGATTAATTAACGTCATTTATGTTAATAGATTGTAAATTACGTATATATACAAAAATTTCCCATTTAAATTTTCTTGAAATTCTAATGTGTGGATTCTTAATTGTGATGACAGAATTCTAGACGCATGGATTAGATTATGAAATAGGGGAAAATCCATTTTTAGTAATTGCTTACTTTTGATGCAAGTATGAGATTAATAGGTACAAAATGTCGTTTATATAACTAAACTAATTTGTTTTGTTTGTCTATGTAGTTTGAATTTAGTCCTCATATTCTTTTTCCTGCTATGTAAGCAAATCATTTCTTATGTGTATATATTATTGGTACATTTCAAAATTTCTTATGCTTCCAAATCTCACTTACTATAATTTGTGAGTGTTGACTATAAAACTCTTAAAAACAAGCTCATTGAGCTTTTACCATTCATTTGGTTTTTGTGTAGAAGTTGCAAACTTCTTTATCAGTCACTGAGGATTGAGGATGAGGACGGGGCTGGTAGTAGCTCCACCACGGAGGATGAGAACGGGAATGATAATAGCTATAACTCTACTACTAATTTCAAAGCCAAGTCTTCAAAGGAATTTGAACTAGATATGCAGATGAAGAATTCATTGTTTTTTGTTTTCCTGGGGAATTTGACCACCAACAAAAGGGTTTGTGATAAGTCCCGAGAACTCCAAACTCAAGTACACAATGAAACAGTAGCAAATAGCACAAACAGCAGCAATAATAGGAGTAGAACAGTACCAAAACAATAGGAAATGTATATTGAATGTATGAGAAACCCAATTACAAAGTAAGGGAGCCCTTAGGCCCCTTTGGTGCAAATAGAAATTTACTCAATACATTACCCCCTCTCTATTATCTTACTCACCTATATATACTATTGTATTTCCTCCTAAACACTACCCTCTAAACAAAGACTCAAATACCCTTCTATTTAATATATGCTAGCCCACCATACTAATCGCAGGGTCTAACAGTTTGGAAGGCATTGCATATGTCATGCAATCTTGATTTGCTTGAATATGTTCTAAGTAATCGTTCATGGGTAAGCTTTTTAACTAGAATGTGTTTCCATTAACCATGCTTCAATCTGTTTCAATTCATTTACCTGTCCTGAGGAGAATTGTTGCAGATGTGAGGTGAAGTTAGTGAAGAGTCTATCTTCCAATATGAATGAGTCTCAGACTAGTGCAGTTCTTGCTTGTCGTCACATGATGCACTGCAAGAGCAGAGATGCTTTTGAGCTTATATGGGGTCCGCCTGGGACAGGAAAGACGAAAGCCAATGCTACTCTTCTTGTTTCCCTCTTAAAAATGAACTACAGAACTCTTCTTTGTGCACCCACAAATGTTGCAATAACTGAAGTGGCTTCTCAAGTCCTGAAGATAGTTACAGAGTCTAAATCCATGTTCTGCTCATTAGGAGATATTCTTCTGTTTGGCAATATGGAAGAACTCAAAGTTGGCTCAGATATTAAAGATGTATTTTTGGAATATCGAGTTCAAAGGCTTGTGGAGTGTTTAGGTCCGGATGGATTCTATTCATCTCATTTGAGAATTGATGGATTCTAGTTCTAGTGCATGCCAAAACATAGATTCTTCAAGTTCAACTATAGCAACTAAGCCAGAGTACAAGCAAGTCTTTCTTTAAGGAGATCACTATTCATATTAACATTTACATTGGCAACTACATTTACATTCTCTTATTAACAAATGAACAAATGCATATGTCAATAGTGGCTCCCACATGACATCACCCACCTGAAATGAGTTGCCAAAATGTTATAAGCTATTCATATTTGAGGTACAAAAATCCAATATGAGAATAGGATCAACTTGACTCTACAAGAAATAATGATGAGAATTGCATTCTTAATTGTAGTTAGTTATCCCAAGTAAACAAACAAAAACATATAATGTAATATTCCCCTAAGAGAAACTAAATACAGACAATCAGTTAATCATCAAACAAAAACAAATCACTTGAAAAGTACAACCTCATACATACTCATAGTAACTCCTAATGTCCCACTTGTTCAATGACACCATTAACAGAACAGAACAAGTACATATGATTCGTTTATTTTAGTACTAATTAAGTTTATAATAGAAATTGTACAAAGCTGAATGTTATCTATGAATGGTGAAAATCAACACACAGACTTAACACCCAAAATCTCATCTTTCTATTTTATTTAAATAAAACTAATTTACTTTTTTTTTACACAAAAATTTCATCTGCCAATCAATTCAATTGAAGAAACTACTCAAAACCTTATAAAAATAGAAATAATTACATATACACTTGTGTGTACAAATGGATGTGATCTTCGATCCACCAAATGAAAAATCCTTCTCGATTGAAGTGGGTTTCTTTGATATAATCCTAGAAATTAATCAAGTAAAAGATAGAGAAGTACCACGCCATACCTATTTCAACCGAAACCCTTGTCTTGAATAATAATCGCCAAGTTCGAAATCTTCCAAAACTCTCACATCTGCCTAATTATCCCCACCACCACTCAAATCTACTCAATAAGGTGACGCAGAACTGTATAGTCGCCATATCTGTTTGTGGAAATTAATGAGCTATTTGAACATAGCAACGGAAAAGAAACTGAAGGAATCGTTGGAAGGAATCGATGAGTTCGCCGACGATTTGTAACAGTAACCAGTAACCAGTAACCAGTAACCAGTAACCAGTTCGTTGAGAAGAATGTGGGAATAAAATAAATAAGATAAAAAACGTGAAAGGGGTAAAAATGACCTTACAATCAACCGAAAAAATCCAACGGCTCATATTAATCCTACTCCTAATAGAATGTAGATTTGAATTACATTAAATAGTGGTCTGACTCCTTATTATCGTTTTTCATCTCACCCTCTCTCTCTTTCCTAAGCTAATTGAATACATTTGATAACCCTAATTTCGAAACTTCTAAAGCTCAAATTTTTCTTAAACTTTGTAAATTAACCAAAATTAATCATTTCTTTGAGTGATTAATTATGACTTCTCCTCAAGTAATTGGTGATCCTCATTACCATATATCACCCTATAGATATAGTTATACTACTCAACCTAACACAATAGAAGAAGAGCCACATGCTCGTTACTTTACCATTAACTTAAATGCCAAGTTTATTCTTGCTCCACACTCATCTAGTATGGAAGTTGAAGATGAAGAATCTTTATTCGACGACGACGCGGGAAATTCCACTGCTTTTTTAGAAAATATTGGATGGATTTCGTACGAGACATTGATGAAGAGCGACGTTACTGAAGCCATACTTAACATTGAAGACATGCTTGCTAAGGTCTATCTTCCTTCTCTCTCTTTTATTGCCGTTGGCGTTATTGATTGCGGTAGAAAGATGATGAACAACAATGATTATGATAATAATAATTTGAATGAAGAAGTCGGTGTTAATATTTCCGTTGAAGTTTTTGTTGATGAACTACCTCAACTTGATGACGACGACGATGACGACGATGATGACGATGATGACTTTGATATGAATGATGTTCCAATTCGCTTTGTAGCGGCAAGTGAAGAGTCAATCGAGAAATTAGAAAAAGTTTGGGTTAAAGATAATCCAATTTTTTGTTCGATTTGTTTGGAGGATGTTTCGGCTGGTTTAGAAGCTACTAAGTTACCATGCACTCACGCGTATCATGAAGAATGTGTTGTTGAGTGGCTACAAGTTAGTAAATTTTGTCCAAATTGTAGAGTCGAGATAGTTTAATAATCATGTACTTAACAAATTTTTACTCATATATATAAGCTATGTTTGGACCATTTTAATTATTATATATAAAGTTGTGCATTATATAAACATTTTGAAGGAATTCATTAATAAAGTTTTATGATCTGTTTTGTTTAGTGAGTATATTATTATTTTTGATTTTGGTGGTTGCTTCAAAAAATAATATCGTTAGTTTAATAATTATGTACTTAACAAATTTTTACTCGTATATATAAGCTATGTTTGGACCATTTTAATTATTATATATAAAGTTGTGTATTATATAAACATCTTGAAGGAATTCATTAATAAAGTTTTATGATTCGTTTTGTTTAGTGAGTATATTATTATTTTTGATTTTGGTGGTTGCTTCAAAAACTAACGATATTTATGATTCTATAGCATTATGTTTAATGTAGTGATTTTTTTTTTGTAACATCATATGAGAAGAAATCCAATTTAAGTAACTATTCAATTCTTATTATGTTATGAATACTTTGATAATTAGTTAATGGATTAAAAATATAGGCTTTGTTGGGTAACAAAATGAAAACAAAATTGAAACTATTCAATTCTTACTACTTTTTCTTTTTAATTAAAAATATGAAAACAAAATGAAGAAATGGACATATGGTATCCTATTTTTTATTTTATTTTTTAATATTATAGTTTATTATTTACCTCTCTTAAAATACTAAAAGATATCCGAATACTAATTACTCCATTGTATTCTTGTAGTATGCATGAAATATGTATAGAAATTTTTTGTTATAGGACCTACTAAAAAGACCCCATGATGAGTGTAAATCTTTAATTAGTTTTATTTTCAGTATTAAATTTTATTTTGTTAAGCGATCTACTAACAATGTTGTTTATTGTCTTGCTCGTGGTGTTTGGATGAGCTTTTAAAAATTCTTAAAAGCTTTAAGGTTTAGTCCTTTATAACTACACATTAAATAATTTTTTAAAAAAGTAGAAGTTGAGAATTGATGCCTAAACTTCTTAGCTTAAAGTAACACCTTTTACTACTATACCAAACAACATTTGTTATATTTTCTTCTTATTTAATATTTATGTATACTAACAATTTTTTTTTTTTTTTTACAATTTTGAGGCCCTGAGCGTTTGGGGGCTTGAGGCGCAAGCCTGGCTCACCTACCCTTAAGGTCGGCCCTATTTTCCTTCAAACTCTACAATATTTATAGGCATACTAAATAACATTTATGGTGTTGATCTAATTATGTGTGCTATTACCACAAATTATTTTTCAAATTAAGGTTACAAGCTTCTCTTGTCATATTGATATTGTTAGGAAATATAAAAGACATGTCACAAGATAAGTTATTTATAAACAAACATTACTATAAAATTATGTGATATTATTGTACATTAACACAAATAAGGTTTCAAACAAAAGAACAAAAAAAAAAAAAGAGGAGAAAACTAAGAGTACATAAAGTTGCAGGTATTCAATGTTTGACATGTGTTGTGCTATTGAGAACAACCTAATATTGACATGGATACTCGCTCACCCTTATATCTACAGGTGTGCTTTATCTTTGCATATGAATATAATCAATAAACATGTCTAAATCTATGACATTCCACATATAGATTCCAATTTTATTAAATCTTTTTCCCCTCAACAAAATACTCAGCAAATGAGAATATATATATATATATATATATATATGAAACACTTTTTAATGGGTATTACCCATGAATGGTTACTAAACAAATTTAGTGCTATCTCTCTACACACAAATAATAAAGAAAATAAGAAAAGGAAAACACATAAGTTCAAACAAAAATTAATCATATAATAAAATGAAATACATTTTAGAAATGGAAACAAAAAGAACACACACCTAGACAACTCGGTTGAAATGTCACCATCCAAAACTATCTGAAAGAGATTACTACATAATTTTCATAGCATAAGGTATAGCAGAGAAATATATGTCGTCGCGTTCATAAAATCTAAGCACGACCAACTAAGAAGGTAGCAACACACAAAATGACTCTATCAAGCTACCAGTCGCTACCAAAGGTAAGATGATTCTTATTGTCACATATCAATGAATATTATATGCATTGCAAAACCCATTATCATCTCAAAGAACAAGATGTTTGCAGTTGATAATTCTTGAATAAAGAGTTCTTTGTCATGTTTTTAAACTTAACTTGTGTGTGTGTGTTTTGTTTATTTTTTAGTTCTTTTCTTTCCTTTCAATGTTATTTTGTATTTTTATATTAATTTTTTTGGGTAATTTGGAGCGTTAGTGATAATTATTAAGTTTGATTTGAGTTTTGTTGAAGAAAAAAGTTTAATAGAGAAAATGCAAGATTTTGCTAAAAATTTGCAGGGATTTTACTGCAGCAAAAGTAGCAGGGGCTGAATGTTGAAAAAAGATGACGTGACAATTCATTAATTGATGTGGCAAAAATTAGCTGAAGTGGCATAAATACATGTGGATCGTGATTGATTTGCGAGAAAGTTTCTAGAAAATTCATAAGGCGCATGTGGAATTAATTTTATGAAAGATATTTTTGTGGAAAAGAGGAATAATATTACCTAGTTTCCATTACACCATTTTGGGAAACATAATTTCTTAGCAGCCACCATTATTGAAAATACTAAGGGAATGAAGAAAAAGAAGAAGAATAAGAAGAAAATGAGTGCACAAGAAAGAAGGAAGAAGGAGTCATCTATACAGTTTCTTCTACTCCTTTAATCTTTTGTATTTTGTTTTTATACTTCTTTATTTCATTTGGGTATCTTTTATAACCTTGAGCATGTACTAATTTTCTTGTAGTTAGAACTTTTAATAAATCTTGGATTGTGAATTTTATTAATGTTTTATGAATGTGTTTTTGGTAATAGAAGTTTTGTTCATTCAATGATGCTTAATGTTTGTCTACATACTTTTGCTTGATCACCAATTTTAAGTTGTTAGCTAATCTTGATTTTAGAAAAAGTAAGATTAGTGGAAATACTTGAAAGATGCAAGATTATCACCTTAAAAAAGTTTGATGTGTAAATTGTTAAGGAATATTTTATTTATTTTGTATGACCCATGAGAAATTGATACTTAATTTGTATTATTTAAGTCTAAATTTGCATAGAAATATATTAATTTAGTCTTGAGAGCTCATAATATATAAGAAATTATATGTTTTGGTTGATAAAATTTAATTACTAATACATTCTTCCATGACATTTACATTAAATTTGTATTCTAAGAGAATTTAATTGTTCTAGCTCATCACTTTTCCCGTTTACTTTCTTGTTATATTTACTTTATATTTAGTGCTGGTTTAATTCAAATCAACTCTTTATTGTTTTACCTAAATTGTTAGTATTAATTTTTGTATAATTGATTGTTAATCAATTCATGTGGAGAGTGGAGAGATACTCATACTTATCACTTTATCTAATTTTAACACAACAACAATTCAATTCTAGTAAAAGTTAATAGCCAAATTTTTGACTTTCCCCTCAACTTTTTCATTTTTCTCATTCTCATTTCACTTAAATAATAAGTAACTTTAGTCTAAAGTAATTTATTTTTTTGAATAAAATCATCAGCTTTATTTAACTGCAATCATTCATGATTACAAGAAGCAAATCGGTAGAAACCTCATTGCTCATAAGAGTACGATCGCCGACAAAATAGGATGCTCGAGCCAAAGAGTGAACAACTCTATTTGCAGACCGTCTTACAAAAATAACGAAAACATCACGCAATTGTTCTAAAAACATTTTACAATTAAAAATAATACTCTCAAAAATATAACAACAAAGGAAGATCACTTCTAATTGCTTAAACACGGATAGACAATCAGTTTCAACCACCGTTCCTTGCCAATCTCTTTGTTTTATCCAACTTAAGGCCTCCCTTACCCCCATTGCCTTCGCCAATTCAGGAGCAATGTTCCCTGCCCGACATCTAGTGATAGCCTCGACCAATTGACCATTAGCATCCCTATCCACACACACAAAACTATAAGTGGCATTGGTGTCAAAAATTGCAGCATCAATATTTACTTTCAACTTGTTTGCAGTAGGTTTTTTCCAGGTCTCTCCTCTGTCTTCCTCTGTTAGAAACGCTGCTGTAGGAACCAGCAGCTTGTCTTGAGCATTACACCAACTAGAGAGAGTAGACTTGGCCAGAAAAACTACACCAGCAACCGTCGACTGTTTGTCCGTCCAAACCAGTTCATTTCTGGTTTTCCATATCGCCCAATAAAGCACTGCAATATCATCTCTCCTTTCTTTCTCCACTTGCTTGAACATGACTTCCAGCCATCGTAACGGCTGGGACATTCTTCTTCAAACCAGCAAGCTCCCAACAGCTACTATCAAACGGACAATCCACCAGATAATGATAAGGAGTTTCAACATTGTTAACACACCTTGGACAGCCACTATCAACTTGTACATGCCTAGATGGAAGACGCGTTTTAGTATGAAGACAATCAGAAGCCGCTCGCCATACAAGATCTTTAACTTTAGGAGGAACATACAACTTCCAAATACCATTCCAAATCGCAGTATTACTTGGTATTTGGAATGGTAATAATCCACTATAAATTACACCAAAAACAGATGAAAGCACAGTAATATAGGGAATCGAACAAAGATTACACAATATGACTAAATTTTTTTGACAAATTGAGAAAAATGCCTATTCAATATCAAGTTTTAATCTGATACAAAATAAAGAAACACTGTCAAACAACACAGCCAATAATATATACGAGTTGTTCTCGTTAACATTGAAGCTTAAATATAAAAGAAGATCATATATATAAATGATTGAGCACCATTAATTTCCCATTTAAATTTTCTTGAAATTCTAATGTGTGGTGATGACAGAATTCTAGACGCATGGATTAGATTATGAAATAGGGGAAAATCCAATTTTAGTAATTGCTTACGTACTTTTGATGCAAGTATGAGATTAATAGGTACAAATGTGGTTTATATAACTACTAATTTGTTTTGTTTGTCTATGTAGTTTGAATTTAGTCCTCATATTCTTTTTCCTGCTATTTCCATTTTGGGATATACTTTTGATGTGTAAGCAAATCATTTCTTATGTGTATATATTATTGGTACATTTCAAAAATTCCTGAATCATTTGAATGGGTTCAGAATTATTTGGGATCTTTTGTGTACCCTTTGTTGGAAGAAACTCGAGCGCAGTTATACTCAAGTATGGACACGCTGCATCATAGATTACCTTATGCCAAGGCAGTTGCTTTTGAGAAAAAGTTTATCAAGTTCAAGTTGATTACTGGAGGAACAGATTCAATGATAAAACTTTGCCTGGAGACATGATGCATGATTTTAGTGAATGCTAAACCAGAAACAGGAAGATTATGGGCCTTTATATCAGTCACTGAGGATGAGAAGGGGAATGATAGTAACTCTAATTGTACTACTAATTTCAAAGCCAAGTCTTCAAAGAAATTTGAACTAGATATGCAGATGAAGACATCATTGTTTGTTGTTTTCCTGGGGAATTTGACCACCAACAAAAGGGTTTGGATTGGAAGGCATTGCATATGTCATGCAATCTTGACATATGCAATATGAATGAGTCTCAGACAGACTAGTGCAGTTCTTGCTTGTCTTGTCTTCACATGATACACTGCAAGAGCAGAGATGGTTTTGAGCTTATATGGGGTCCACCTGGGACAGGAAAGACGAAAATCAATGCTACACTTCTTAAAGATCAACTACACAACTCTTATTTGTGCACCAACAAATGTTGCAATAACTGAAGTGGCTTCTCGAGTCTTGACTGACACCAACAAAATCACTTCAAAAGTACAACCTCATACATACTCACTCGTAGTAACTCCTAATGTCCCCCACTTGTTCTAACAGAACAGAACAAGTACATATCATCTTATAAAAATAGAAATAATTACATATACACTTGTGTGTACAAATGGATGTGATCTTCGATCCACCAAATGAAAAATCCTTCTCGATTGAATTGAAGTGGGTTTCTTTGATATAATCCTAGATTTTAATCAAGTAAAACGATAGAGAAGTACCACGCCATACCTAGAAATCAACCGAAACCCTTGTCTTGTCTTGTCGAAATCTTCCAAAACTCTCACATCTGCCTCATTATCCCCACCACCAGTCGCCATATCTGTTTCTGGAAACTAAAAGAAACTCAAGGAATCGTTGGAAGGAGTCGATGAGTTCGTTGAGAATAATGTGGGAATAAAATAAAAAAGATAAAAAAAAAAAAACGTGAAAGGGGTAAAAATGACCTTACAATCCAACGCCTCATATTAATCCTACTCCTAATAGAATGTAGATTTTAATTACATTAAATAGTGCTCTCACTCCTTATTATCGTTTTTCATCTCACCCTCTCTCTCTCTCTCTTTCCTAAGCTAATTGAATACATTTGATAACCCTAATTTCAAAACTTCTAAAGCTCAAATTTTTCTTAAACTTTGTAAATTAACCAAAATTAATCATTTCTTTGAGTGATTAATTATGATTTCTCCTGAAGTAATTGGTGATCCTCGTTACGATATATCACCCTATAGATATAGTTATACTACTCAACCTAACACAATAGAAGAAGAGCCACATGCTCCTTTCTTTACCATTAACTTAAATGCCAAGTTCATTCTTGTTCCACACCTATCTATTATAGAAGATGAAGATGAAGAATCTTTATTCGACGACGACGCTGGAAATCCAACTGCTTTTTTAGAAAATATTGGATGGATTTCGTACGAGACATTGATGAAGAGCGACGTTACTGAAACCATAGTTTACGTTCAAGACATGCTTGCTGCGATCTATCTTCCTTCTCTCTCTTATATTGCCGATCGCATTATTGATTGCTGTAAAAAAATGATAAACAACAACGATTATGATCATAATTTGAATGAAGAAGTCGGTGTTAATATTTCCGTTGAAGTTTTGGTTTATGAACTACCTCAACTTGATGACGACGACGACTACGACGACGACGACGACGACGACGACTTTGATATGAATGATGTTCCAATTTGCTTTGTGGCGGCAAGTGAAGAGTCAATCGAGAAATTAGAAAAAGTTTGGGTTAAAGATAATCCAATTTTTTGTTCGATTTGTTTGGAGGATGTTTCGGTTGGTTTGGAAGCTGCTAAGTTACCATGCACTCACGCGTATCATGAAGAATGTGTTGTTGAGTGGCTACAAGTTAGTAAATTTTGTCCAAATTGTAGAGTCGAGATAGTTTAATAATCATGTACTTAACAAATATTTACTCATATATAAGCTATGTTTGGACCATTTTAATTATTATATTATGAAGTTGTGTATTATATAAACATCTTGAAGGAGTTCATTAATAAAGTTTTATGATCCGTTTTGTTTAGTGAGTATATTATTATTTTTTATTTTAGTGGTTGCTTCAAAAACTAACGATATTCATGATTCTATAGTATTATGTTTAATGTAGTTGTTTTTTCTTGTAACATCATTTTGATCATTACTAAATGGATGAAAAATATAGGCTTTGTTCGCTAACAAAATGAAAACAAAATTTAAGCAACTAATTCAATTCTTACTATTTCAGGTTTTTTTTTAATTAAAAATTTGAAAACAAAATGAAGAAGTGGATATTTGGTATCCTATTTTTTATTTTATTTTTTAATATTGTAGTTTATTATTTACCTCTTATAAATAAAATACATAAAATACTAAAAGATATACAAATAGTAGTTACTCCATTGTTATTTTTGTCTCATTTATTTGTTGAACTATGCAATTAAATAAGTAAATTTTTAATTAGTTCTATTTTCAATATTGAATTTTATTTTGTTAAGCGCTAAGAACACTGCTCATTATCTTGCTTGTAATGCTTGGATGAGTTTTTAAAAGCTCTTAAGATTGCTCACTACAGAAAACAATATTTGTTATATTTTTTCTTATTTAATATTTATGTATAGTAACAAAATTTTTTGTCACAATTTTGAGGCAGTGAGCGTTCGGGGCCCGAGGCGCATGCTTGGCTCACGTACCCTCAAGGTCAGTCCTACTTTCTGTCAAACTCTACAATATTTACAGGCATACTAAATAGCATTTATGTTGTTGATCTTATGTGTGGTACCACAAATTATTTTCGAAATTAATGTTACAAGCTTCTCTTTGATGATACATAAAACAAGAATTGTGTCATGTCATATTGATATTGTAAGGAAATAAAAAAGACAGAGTTACAGGTGAAGTAATTGCGGCATAACCTCCTTAAGTGGCCAGGTTCTTGCAAGTAACCCCCAATTTTAAAATTTTGGTGGTAAAATCTCATAAATCCAAGTTCTGTTAGCACTTAGCCATTTCCATCTATTTTGTTAACTGCCATGGTGGAATGTATGCGTGTACACAGTGTACACGTGGCACAATTTTATTGGTCCACATAAATAAATATTTAAAAAATAAAATAAAAAATCATTATTTTAAAAATAAAAAATTAAAAAAAGAAATCTTTTAGTTTTATTTTCTAATTAGAATTATAATTTTTTTATTAAATTTTGATATGTACTAAATTATATTTTTTAAATTTTTTATTTTGTTAAAAATTCACTTTAAACTATTAAAATTGTTCGATTTAAGGATTTTTGTCTAATTTCGTTCAATTTTGTTAATATACTGATTGTCCACATACTAAATTGTGTCTCTAAATTTTGATATTAATTAAATTATGTCTCTTAAATTTTAATATGTACTAAATTGTACTTTCAAAATTTCTATTCACGTGTGATTTTTTTTTAGTAAAATTGAACAAAAATTTTTAAATGTAACATTCTTAATAGTTTAAGAAAAAATTTTAATAATATGATTTAGTGTATGTTAAAGTTTATAAAAATTTAAATTTGAGGATAAAATAGACTTAATTTATGTAATGTTATATTTTTTTTATTGTTAGAGTGGAAAATCGAATGTGATCACTGTAATAAATATGAACAATTTATTCTTAAATGGACATTTGAAAAAAATTCTGTGTACTGTAGATGAATGTTTGTACTCGTACTCGTAAGCTTTCATATTTCGTTTTCTCCATGGAAATCATACTAATCTCTGTGTTTTTATTTATATATATATAAATATATAATAGACCCATATTTTTGCTACGAAGCTTCGGAGGCAAGAAACCTATTTTCCTTCAAAAAATGAAAATGGGTTAAGGTGGTAAAGGTTTGTTATAGAATAGAAAAGGACCTGTTAGGAGATGATGACGATGATGATGGAAAGTGGGGAAACTTCAGATACGAGAAAGGAAGACTTAGACTCTGCTAATGATGGCTTCACTCAGATTGTGCTTTCTTGGACTCTTGAAGACATTTCTAGTGAAAATCTTTATAACTAGAGCGTATTTATGTATGTTTTTGTTATATAATAAAGAGATTTTGGAGTAGTATAATGTGTGCGTGCATATATATAAATATATATACAGGTTAAGGGAAATTGTATTACCTGTCCTGAGGAGAATTGTTGCAGATCTGATGAGAAGTTAGTGAAGAGTCTATCTTCCAATATGAATGAGTCTCAGACTAGTGCAGTTGTTGCCTGTCTTCACATGATGCTACTCTTCTTGTTTCCCTCTTAAAGATGAACTACAGAACTCTTGTTTGTGCACCAACAAATGTTGCAATAACTGAAGTGGCTTCTCAAGTCCTGAAGATAGTTACAGAGTCTAAATCCATGTTCTGCTCATTAGGAGATATTCTTCTGTTTGGCAATACGGAGGAACTCAAAGTTGGCTCAGATGTTAAAGATGTATTTTTGGAATATCGAGTTCAAAGGCTTGCGGAGTGTTTAGGTCCGGATGGTTGGAACCATTGCTTTCCTTCCATGATAAGCTTACTTGAACGTTGGGTTTCTCAGTACCGTGTTTTCCTGGAATCTGAATTGATAAGAGAACAACAAGAACAGAGCTGTGGAACTAATATTAAAGAAGAAATCATAGAAAAGTTCAAACCATTTCTTGATTACATGAGACAAAGGTTTGCTTCCACTGTCAAGCAGTTGAGAAAATGCATTTGGATCTTTTGTACGCATTTACCTCAAAGTTTCATTTTGGATCAAAATTTTCTAAACATGACAACCCTTACTGTGTTACTTGATAGTTTTGAAGCACTTCTGTTACAAGCGAAGTATGTATATACTTTCACTTCTCTTTTTCTTTTCTTAATAATTACTCTTTCATCCTGATTTTGCAATATATAATTCCTTATCTACAATGCTTTTTTCTGAACAGATTTCTGAGGAAGCTAGTTTTGGAAGAAGTTTGTTTCAGAGGTTGAGCGCACTGAACCATTTGGTTTTTTACACATCATGGCATGAGACCAAAGCTAAACTTAGTATTGGTGTGGTGTCTCCCTATTCTGCTCAAGTTGTTGCAATTCAAAGAGAAGGTTGGAAAGAAGTATGACTATATTAATGGCTTTCGAGTGAAATTGAAAACAATTGACGGGTTCCAGGGTGGGGACGAAGACATTATACTAATGTCAACCGTAAGATCTGATATAGGCCAGACATTGGATTTCATATCCAAACCTCAGAGAACGAATGTTGCTCTCACTAGAGCTAGGTATGCCACTGATGTTTTTCCCCAAGCATGTTGTTGCCTGGTTTTCATAAGCGTGAGTAAAAAATGTCTGTTCTATTGATCTGTCCAGGCATTGCTTGTGGATACTTGGTAATGAAAGAACCCTTGCTAATAGTCAATCTATTTGGGAAGCTCTAGTCATTGATGCAAAAAAGCGTCTCTGTTTCTATAATGCTGATGAAGATGTGAGTTTGGTGAAGGCTATGTTAGAGATAAAGAAAGAGCTTGATCAATTCGATGATCTTCTTAATGCTGATAGCATGCTTTTCAGAAATTCGAAGTGGAAGGTAATTTTTAGTGCTCAGTTGCTCTTGTCAGACATACATATATGACATTTCTATTCTAATTTTTTTATTTCTGTCCTTGCCATTCCAAATTTCAGGTTCTTTTCAGTGATAACTTTTTGAAGTCCTTTAGAAAGTTAACACCTATTCGGAAAAAAAAGTCAATTTTAAACCATCTTCTTAAGATTTCCGGTGGTTGGCGGCCTAAAAGATTTCTAAAAAGAATCGGGAAGTAGAAGTTCTTTGGAGATAATGAGATTTAAGGTTGATGGCCAAATTGTTATTAGTACAGTGGACATCGCAAAGAATTCGAACTACTTCCAAGTACTAAAGATATGGGATGTCTTGTCTCCGGATGATGTACCAAAACTGATAAAACGCCTTGATAACATTTTTGGTAACTACACAGATGATTTTGTCAACCTGTGCAATGAAAGACTTTTCAATGGGTAGGTAGTTTTGCGTTTGAATAATTCCTAGCTAACATTGCTAATTAAACTTTGCTCTATACTCTCCCATCATATTGTGTTATTGATATGCTTGGAAATACCAAAGGAGTGGCCACCCTCTTTAAATTTTGTTAGGCTTAAGGATCTCTCCAACAACAAATCTGAGAGTGAATCAATTGGTCCTTCCTCTGATGGAGTAAGTTATGTTGAGAATTCGAAGGTCAGTGAAAGTTTGCTGCTGATGAAGTTCTACTCCTTGTCTCATGGTGTAGTAGTTTGACTGATATTGATGATATAGATGATGAAGAAGCACAGTTCAAAAACATCCCAGACTCTTTTTATGACATTCCTCCTAATTGCTACCCTTTGGTCATAACATTCCACAAGTTCTTAATGATGCTGGATGGAACATTGAGTAAATCTTATTTTGAAAGATTCTTTAATGTGGAAGATCTTTCTTATGATCAAGGAAGAATTTCAAGATCAGTGTTGCTTCAGACATTGATAAGGAACAAGGAAGTCAACTACGATAAGTTTAGTGCTTTATATTGGCCTCGTTTTAATTCCAAGTTAACAAAGAAGCTTGATCCTTCTCGAGTCTTCACTGAGATAATTTCTCATATCAAAGGTGGTCTGCAATCCATTGAAGCAATTGATAGTAAGCTAAGTCGTGAGGATTATCTTAAAATGTCAGAGAGACGTTCCTCCAATTTAAGTCAGGAAAGGAGAGAGAGAATATACGATATATTTAAGATCTATGAAAAAATGAAAATGGAAAATGGTGAATTCGATCTTGCTGATTTTGTTAATGACCTTCACTCTCGAATCAAGCATGAAAGATATAAGGCGGATGAAATGAATTTTGTTTATATTGATGAGGTGCAAGATCTTACAATGAGTCAAATCACTTTGTTTAAGCATATATGTGGAAATGTTGAAGAGGGATTTGTTTTTTCTGGTGACACTGCACAGACCATTGCCAGGGGAGTTGATTTTAGGTTTGAAGATATACGACATCTATTCTACAAGAAGTTTGTATTGGAACACAAGAGTGAAAATGGAGAGAGGAAAGAGAAAGGGTTGATCTCTGATATTTTCCAATTGTCTCAAAACTTTCGTACCCATGCTGGCATTCTGAAATTGTCACAAAGCATAATTGAACTTCTTTATCATTTCTTTCCACTTTCTATTGATCCCTTGAAACCAGAAACCAGTTTGGTATATGGGGAATCTCCATTGCTGCTTCAATGTGGGGATGATGAAAATGCAATCATAAAGATTTTTGGCAACAGTGGAGAGACAAGTGGAAATATTGTTGGCTTTGGCGCAGAGCAGGTTATTTTAGTAAGAGATGACAACGCTTGAAAGGAAATTGCTGGTTATGTTGGGAAGAAAGCTCTTCTACTTACTGTATTGGAGTGTAAGGGACTTGAGTTTCAGGTAATCACACAATACACAATTTAACTGTTTTAGATTTCTAGATTAGCTTGTGTTTGTGATAACTTGCATAGTGCAATTACATTCCAATATAATGTTATTTCTTGTGCTTCTGTAGGATGTATTACTGTACAACTTTTTTGGCTCCTCTCCTCTAAAGAATCAGTGGAGGGTCATATATGAATACATGAAAGAGCAAGATTTGTTTGACAACACCGTACCTAACTTCCCAAAGTTTTCCGAGTCCAAACATAATATTCTATGCTCTGAACTCAAACAGTTATATGTTGCTGTCACACGTACAAGGCAAAGGTTGTGGATATGTGAAAGCTCGGAAATTGCTGAACCTATCTTTGACTATTGGAGAAAGAAGTTTCTTGTGCAATCTAAACCGCTTGATGATTCGCTTGCACAGACCATGCAAGTCACAAGCAGTCCTGAGGAGTGGAGATCAAGGGGCATTAAGGTTTTGGCTTATTTTTAATGAAATAATGAATACCTATTTATAGTTTTTTGTTTATTGATTCTATCAGTCTCTGGCCCCTTGGAGAAAGTTGAAAATGCTTATTGATTGTATCTTTAATCCTTTTTTTTTTATCCACAGCTTTTTCATGAACACAACTATGAAATGGCTACAATGTGCTTTGAAAGAGCTGGTGATTCATATTGGGAGGGATTATCTAAAGCTTCTGGACTCAAGGCTACAGCTTATCGTTTGCGCATTTCAAATCCTGATGAAGCTAATTCTATCCTCAAGGAAGCTGCTGAGATATTTGAAGCTATTGGTAAGGCTGAGTCTGCTGCCAGATGTTTATTTGATCTTGGAGAGTATGAAAAAGCAGATATAAATAAAAATATCAAATCAGTATACTAATAGTTTGGTTTTCTTTGGCAATTTTGCATTTATAGTAGTTTCTTATGATTTGGTTTCTTTGGCCAGGTCGTATTTATTTAGAGAAGTGTGGTGAATCTGAGCTTCGAAAGGCTGGGGAATGCTTTTCTCTGGCAGGGTGCCATGAGCTTGCTGCTGATGTTTATGCAAAAGGGAATTACATCTCAGAATGTCTTACTGCTTGTTCCAAAGGAAAATTATTTGAGATGGGTTTGAATTACATTAAATGTTGGAAACAAAATACAACAAATGAGTGCAGTACTGCAGAGAGAAGCGATGAAATCGACAAAATTGAACAAATGTTTTTGGAGAAATGTGCTTTATATTATTTTGAGATCAAAGATAAGAGGTCCATGATGAAATTTGTTAAAGAATTTAATTCTATGGATTCAATTCGGAATTTCTTGAATCCATTGTGCTGCTTGGATGAACTTTTGCTGTTGGAAGAAGAAAAGGAATATTTCATAGAAGCTGCAAATATTGCCAAGCTTAGAGGTGATACATTACGCAGGGTGGATCTATTGGGAAAAGCCGGAAAATTTAAAGACTCAGCTAATCTTTTACTTTTTCATGTGCTTGCTAAGTCCCTCTGGTCACCAGGTAACAATGGCTGGCCCTTAAAGCAGTTCAAAGAAAAGGGCGATCTCTTAAGAAAAGCAAAATCACTTGCCAGGAATGATACTTACAGTTTTTATGAGATTGTTTGCACTGAGGCTGATATCATTGCAAATGAAGAGAGTGAATTGATAACCGTCGTGAATCAGATGATTACTTCTGAGAGGCACAATAGTGTTACCGGCGAGATTCTATCGGCTAGAAAAGTTCTGGACATGCACCTTTCTTTAAGAACCAAGTACTATTGGAAAGAGGAACTGGTTACTGATGTTATGAAGCATTCAGAAGACATGATTTTTAAGAACGTGTCAATAGAATCACTTGTGTACGTTTGGAATATTTGGAAGGACAAGATTGTTGGTGTATTTGAATCTCTTAGATGTCTTGAGACCCCAAAAGTCAATAAGTTCAGAAATTATGGAGAGTTCTGCTTGAACTATTTAGGTGTTTGGAATTGGAGGGATTTCAGTAATTCGAATCCGATATTTGGTCTCCTATACCCTGAGGCTGAGTGGGCGAAGAATATTGATAAAAGATCATATAGTGATCCTGACAGAAAAAGTAGAAGAAGATCAAATAGTGGCAAGTTGGCATCTATTGAATTGCACCAGCTTGTTTCTGCGGCTCAGAGATATTGGTGTTCAGAGATGGTTTCGGTTGGAGTCATGGTTTTGGACAGACTCCAAGGTCTTTATGACTTTCCAATCCAGAATTGTGATGTAATTTTCTACAAAAGCAGGGCTCTTACTCTGATCTATGAGGTTGCAACATTTCTTTTGGATGAAAAAATTCTGAAGTTGAGGCATCATGAGTCTGAGAGTCTGTTAAAGTACAATTAGATTTTCTACTGAGAACATAGTTGGTTACATATTCCCGGAGTTGTGGAAACCATTGAGTAAAAACATGATTGTTCTCAGAGGAACAGGCACTACTGAAAGTATGTTGAATCTTGTGATAGCTGAATCTATCAATCTAAGTAATAAGCTCTCTTTTAGACAAATTGGAAGGATTACCATGATTATTCTTGGATCTGGGAAGGTCAATAAAGAACTCTGTGTGAAGATCATATCAACATTAAACAGTGAGGAAATGTGTAAATGGAAGGGATTCTTTGAAGTTCTTGGTAATGTTAGGGGCCCTATTGAATCAACTGCGGTGCAAGCTTGGGAGATGTCTGTTTTTCTTAGGTCCGAAGAAGCTTTAAATAGTACATTCGAAGCCAATTGGAGGACAGTTAACGACTACATATCTCCAAGTTGTTTCTTGTATCTTATCGAATACTTTCTGCTTTTGTTGTCTTCCTTCCACGGTTATTTCTTATCCACCAAGTCTACGTTTGTTGAATGTCTTATATACCGTGCAAAGTTCCTTAAACTCGCTCAAACATCCCACAAGCTTCGATTCATTTCAGAACCCTTACTTCGAACCTTAACTGCAGTAGTCCAAGAATTCCTTAGCAATAGGACAGATGCACTTCAGTGGATAAGAAAATCTACCACAGCAGTGATGGAGCACTACTCTGTGTTTGTTACTAGACTTGTTGTGCTGACATGCTTGCTCTCCATTAACTTTGGTTCGTGTACTGATTTACTTATCGATGTGTTGAGGAAGAGCTACATAACTGAACAACTACCACCCACATTCTGTGTTATCCTCCAGAGATTAAGGACAAACAACAGTGAAGCTCTCAATGTGAAGTTGATTGCCAAAGCTCTCAAGAAAATCGACAATCCTATGGTGATCGTGACTTTATGGAGAAAGTGTCCGTTCATATCATCGTGTTCAGATGCTGTGTGTAAGTATGAGTTCTGATCCCCCCAATGATGAAATCTTAAGAACATTGTTTCCAGATAAAGATGAGGGTTCAATGAGCTCGGCTGCGGTGGAAGCTAGTTTCGAGGTTGACTTACCGTCGTCTGAGGCTTGTGGAGGTAGCATTGCTACTACTGAAGGAGCATCAAGTAGCAGTCAAAATGTGATGGAAAGTAAAAGTCCAAGAAAAACCAAAAGGGCAAATCTGGAAGAAAGAAGAAATAGGCTTAGTGATAGTTAGTTTGAATTGGTAGTTATTTAAGTCTTAAGAGAGAACTTGAATATATTTTGGTTATATTATGAATACAACTGTTGTGAAACAATTTATGTGCGGTTCTTAGTGTGAGATAGAGTTTGTTATTATCTTAAGAAAGTTACTTATTTGGACACATTTAGCCACTCAACCTAATTACCTGAGCAGATTAAAATTAAATGAATAATTTGAGTAATTGGCCAAAAATAAAAATGTAATTTAACTGGTGGTTTTTTTTTTTTTTTATTTAAGCGTTTATATATTACATTCATGTTTTACCTGGGACACGAACTCAGGACTTCCAACACACACACACTCACCTATGGCCACTTGAGCTAGACTCAAGTGGTTAATTTAACTGGTTAAAATTTATAAAATGGATCCAAAGAAAATATGTAGTGAAATGACATATGAATGAATGTAATAAACTTTGGGAAATTTACATGGTATACTAACTTTTGTCATTTTTTTACAAAAATACTGCCAGGCGGTATTTTTTACTTTTTTACCGTGTTTTTTTTATAAGTTTCATACTGTAATATACTGTGTTAAGTTTTCACTGGTGTTCTACCGGTGTTTTATTGGTGTTCTACTGTTGTTTTGAGTTGTTCTGCTTTGTGTTTTACTGGTGTTTTATAAAAACACAATATTTTTGTAAAGATTTCCTTGTGACAGTATTTTTGTAAAAGTTAACCTAAATTCCAGTATTTTTGTAAGTTTCCCTAAACTTTCGGAAACATTTATACTACTACACCACCTTAAACGAGTATTTTTGTACACCACATTTATTTATTTTTCTTATATTCATTGTTATTTTAATTTTAAAAAATATAAATAGTGTACATTACTAAAAGTAAAATTTAAATATTTGATTAAATATTTATTTATACGCATAGTAAATAATTATTTAAATTTCATTCTTCAAAGTATAAATTATTTAAAAAAGTAAAAAATCATAAATAATCTTAAATAATTATAATTATGAAAAAATTAAAAATCCCTCATCAATATCGAAATAAATAAGAGTATACCGAACTAATAGTATAAAATTACCTTAAACTTTATTTAAAAAATAAAAAGTGCTCTAGCTAATTTTTACTTTTTCTGTTGGGAAAACCTATTGCAATTAACCACAATATTTTCCCTCTTTGTATGTCAAAAGTGGGATACTTATCAAACACCACAACAAGCAATTATTAAATATAAACCAAAGCACCACAAGCAATATAAAATACACAAATCAAGAGTAAAAGTGAGACACCAAGATTTTACGTGGAAACCCAATGCGGGAAAAACCACGGGACCGTAGTCCGCTCAAATCATCCACTATCACCAAAGTTTAATAATGGGGCTACAAAGTTCTTCTCTAGTAAACTAGAGACTCACAACAACATCAAGATTAAACAATCTTGGATCAATACAACTTTACTCATCATCTCAAAAGATGGATACACAAGTAGAAAAAGTTTGGGTCTCACCAAGTGGGTATTGTAGAAGAGCACCTTAGAGAGGACAATCGCCAAATCGGAACCGGTAGATGGGTAGAGCGTCTTGCAAGGATTCACCACCCAAAATTTGAGCTAAAATGGATAAGAATCCACCACTTGATCTTCAATGCAAAATGGCAAAACCCCTTTCTCTCTCTAGCTTTCTTTCTCTTCTTTCCCCCTCTTTTTCTTTCTTCTCTCTTTTTCTTTCTTGCTGCTCACGAAGCACTCATGCTTCCTTTCTTCTTTTTTTTTTTTTTCTTTAATTGATTCAAATAAAATGGGCCTAAGCCCTTATTGGTCCAGCCCACCAATAAAGGGGCGGACCCAACAAATCTCCCCCTCCGCCTCAGTTGGTGGGCTCTACTAAGCCCGCTCTTCGCCTACAAGCTTTGAGCTTCTCTTTAGGCAAAGCCTTTGTCAACATATCGGAACCATTCTCACTGGTATGCACCTTTTCTAAGTGCAATTCTTTCATCTCAAGCACATCACGAATCCAATGATATCTAACATCAATATGCTTGGATCTTGAATGGAATGTTGAATTCTTGGAGAGGTGAATGGCACTCTGACTGTCACAGTAGACAATGTATCTTTCTTGCTGCAAGCCCAACTCTTGTAGGAACTTTTTCATCCATAAAGCTTCTTTACAAGCTTCAGTTACAGCTATGTATTCAGCTTCTGTAGTAGACAAAGCAACACACTTCTGTAACCTCGATTGCCATGAAACAGCTCCCCCTGCAAATGTCATCAAGAATCCTGAAGTGGATTTCCTAGAATCACAATCACCAGCCATGTCTGCATCTGTGTACCCATCAAGCATAGGTTCACCACTACCAAAGCATAAGCACAACCTGGAAGTACCTCGTAGATATCTCAATATCCATTTCACTGCTTCCCAATGATCTTTACCAGGATTAGAAAGGAATCGGCTAACAACTCCAACTGCATGAGCAATATCTGGCCTCGTACAAACCATAGCATACATCACGCTGCCAACTGCAGATGAGTAAGGTATTGAAGCCATTTCTTGTTTATCCTTCTCACTTGTAGGACATTGTTTGGAGCTTAGCTTGAAATGGGCTGCAAGTGGAGAACTAACTGCTTTAGCTTTGCTCATGTTAAATCTTTCAAGAACTTTTTCAACATAAGCTTCTTGAGATAACCAAAGTTTCCCATTCTTCCTGTCACGAGAAATCCTCATTCCAAGTATCTGTTTCGCCGATCCTAAGTCTTTCATAGCAAAAGACTTGCTCAACTCTTCCTTTAGCTTCTCAATCTTTTTGACATCATGGCCAACAATCAACATATCATCAACATACAGCAGGAGAATAATGAAATCATCATCAGAAAACTTCTTTGTAAACACACAATGATCAGAAGTAGTTCTGGTATATCCATGGCTCGACATGAAGGAATCAAACTTCTTGTACCACTGTCTAGGTGCCTGTTTGAGTCCATATAAGCTTTTTCTAAGCTTGCACACAAGATTCTCTTTTCCCTTGACTTTGAAACCCTCTGGCTGCTCCATGTAAATTTCTTCTTCCAAGTCACCATGAAGAAATGCAGTTTTCACATCAAGTTGTTCTACTTCTAAATTCAAGCGAGCAGCTAAACCAAGAACAACTCTAATAGAGGACATTTTCACAACAGGAGAAAATATTTCTTCAAAGTCAATACCTTTCTTCTGACTGAACCCTTTCACAACCAATCGTGCCTTGTACCGTTGTGAGCCATTGTTTTCTGTCTTATGCCTGTAAACCCATTTGTTCTTAAGAGCTTTCTTCCCTTTAGGCAACTTCACCAAGTCATATGTGTGATTCTCATGCAGGGATCCCATCTCATCTTGCATGGCTCCATCCCACTCATTCTTGTGCTTATGTAGAATGGCTTCTTGGTAAGTTTCTGGCTCTCCCCCATCAGTGAGCATTACATACTCATGAGGATTGTATCTTGAAGTTGGTTTACGCTCTCTTGTGGATCTTCTTACTGGAGTCTCAACTGGTGGTGGTGGAGGTGCTTCTTGATCCTGTTCAGTTGGCTCACCATCATCATGAACATCATAATCAATATTCTCACCACGATCTTCTTGTTCATCTGCTTCTTCATTGACATGCTCTTCATGGTTTTCTTGTTCATCTCCCCCATGATCATCATGCACTAGGGGTGAAGGAACTGAGCTAGTACTCATAGGAACATCAGGATGGAACTTTTGCTTCTGAACTTTGTCACTGTCTTCAAACATTTGATCTTCAAGAAACACCACATCCCTGCTTCTGATAATCTTCTTGTTCACTGGATCCCATAATCTGTACCCAAACTCTTCATGACCGTACCCCAAGAAAATACATGGTTTTGCCTTATCATCAAGCTTGGATCTCTCATCTTTAGGAATATGAACAAATGCTCTGCACCCAAAGACTCTCAAATGACCATATGAGACATCTTTCCCTCTCCATACTTTCTCAGGTACATCACCGTTCAGAGGAACTGAAGGAGAAAGGTTAATCAAATCAACTGAGTTCTCATAGCCTCCCCCCAAAAGGACTTAGGTAGCTTGGCATGGGAAAGCATACACCTAATCCTTTCTTCAATTGTTCTGTTCATTCTTTCTGCCACACCATTATGTTGAGGAGTTTTTGGAACTGACTTCTCAAGCTTGATTCCATGGAGTCTACAATAGTATTCAAATGGACCCCTGTACTCACCACCATTATCTGCTCGAACACACTTCAACTTTCTTCCAGTTTCTCTTTCAATCTTGGCATGAAGTTCTTTGAAAGCATCGAGCACCTGGTCTTTAGATTTCAAAGCAAAAACCCAAACTTTTCTAGAATGGTCATCAATAAAAGTAACAAAATAAAGTGCACCTCCAAGAGTTCTAGTTTGCATAGTACAGACATCAGTGTGAATCAGATCAATAACATTAGGTCTTCTAGATGGTGGACGTGTATGAAAAGAAACTCTATGTGTTTTTCCAGCTAAGCAATGATCACAAGTTTTAAGAGGCATACCTTGCAGATTCGGTAAGAATTGCTTTCTAGCAAGAGTTTGAAGTCCTTTCTCGCTGATATGACCGAGCCTCTGGTGCCAAAGATCAATGTTTGCATCTTTTTGAACTGCATTAATCTCTCCTTTGTGTAGCTTAGCTTCCATGACATAAAGAGTATTCACTTTCTTTCCTCTCGCCACTACAAGAGAACCATTGGTGAGCTTCCATTTACTTTCACCAAACCAGTTTATGAACCCCTCATCATCAAGTCTTCCAGTAGATATCAAGTTAAGGCGAATGTCTGGAACATGCCTAACATCTTTGAGAATCAATTTGCTACCAACACTGGTTTCCAAGCAAATATCTCCAATACCCACAATCTTTGATGCACCATTGTTTCCCATTCTGACAGTGCCAAAATCACCAGTAGTGTAAGAAGTGAAGAAATCACTACGAGCAGTAACATGGAATGAAGCGCCAGAATCAATCACCCAATTACAATCTTGGGTAGCAAGACTAACACACCCATCATCACATACAATGACAACATCACCTTCAGTGGAAACTGTATTAGTCACTTTCTCATTTTTCTTTCCTTGATTCTGCTCTCTTTTCAATATTCTGCAATCCCTTATTAAGTGACCTGGCTTGTTACAATGATAACACTTGATATCTTTTCGAGACTTGGATCTTCTTCTAGAACCATGCTGATTTTTAGTCTGACTTCGTCCCCGCCTGTCATGCTTTTCAGTAACAAGAACCCCAGAGGAAGAAGAAGATTCACCTTGTGCTTTCCTTCTGGCCTCTTCATTAAGCAAACTATCTTTGACCAAATCCATAGTCAAAGTCCCTTCTGGCGTGGAATTAGAAACCGTTATCACCAACGTTTCCCAACTGTCAGGTAAAGAACTGAGGAGTAATGATGCTTGCATCTCATCATCCATATTCATCTTCATGGCAACTAACTGGTTTGCAAGACTCTGAAATTGACTTGTATGCTCAACCATACTACCACCATCCTTGTACTTCAAATTTACAAGTCTTCTAAGTAGAGAAATCTTATTGCCAGCCGTTCTCTTCGCAAAGAGATTTTCTAGCTTTTTCCAAACAACATCAGCTCTGGTTTCATTAGAGATGTGCTCATGAAGATTTATATCCATCCATCGTCTAATATAGGCAATGGCTTTTCTATGTTGAACTTCCCATTCCTCATCATCTAACTTAGACGGCTTCTCACTACCTTTAATAGGTTTGTACAAATCTTTACAATAGAGCAAATCTTCCATCAATTGCTTCCAAGCAGAATAATTTGATAAGTTCAATTTCATCATTCCATCCGACTCATCCATTTTTCAACACACAAGAATTCAACACCAATCAACCTTTGCTCTGATACCACTTGTTGGGAAAACCTATTGCAATTAACCACAATATTTTCCCTCTTTGTATGTCAAAAGTGGGATACTTATCAAACACCACAACAAGCAATTATTAAATATAAACCAAAGCACCACAAGCAATATAAAATACACAAATCAAGAGTAAAAGTGAGACACCAAGATTTTACGTGGAAACCCAATGCGGGAAAAACCACGGGACCGTAGTCCGCTCAAATCATCCACTATCACCAAAGTTTAATAATGGGGCTACAAAGTTCTTCTCTAGTAAACTAGAGACTCACAACAACATCAAGATTAAACAATCTTGGATCAATACAACTTTACTCATCATCTCAAAAGATGGATACACAAGTAGAAAAAGTTTGGGTCTCACCAAGTGGGTATTGTAGAAGAGCACCTTAGAGAGGACAATCGCCAAATCGGAACCGGTAGATGGGTAGAGCGTCTTGCAAGGATTCACCACCCAAAATTTGAGCTAAAATGGATAAGAATCCACCACTTGATCTTCAATGCAAAATGGCAAAACCCCTTTCTCTCTCTAGCTTTCTTTCTCTTCTTTCCCCCTCTTTTTCTTTCTTCTCTCTTTTTCTTTCTTGCTGCTCACGAAGCACTCATGCTTCTTTTCTTCTTTTTTTTTTTTCTTTAATTGATTCAAATAAAATGGGCCTAAGCCCTTATTGGTCCAGCCCACCAATAAAGGGGCGGACCCAACATTTTCTAATTTAAAAATATTTAGTTACATGCATAGTGTGGGTTGGAGATTAGGATAACTATAACCACTGGTTATAATATTTATCTTGATCGAAATCTACTGTCTTGGAATTCAAAGAAACAAAAAAGTATAGGACGTTCTTCCACCAAAGATGAATTTTGACCAATTGCATTTACTACTAAGGTCCTTTGGTTGCATTCTCTACCAATTTATGACCCGCCCACTGATGGAGCCACATGAAAAGATAGGGACTGTAGCCCTCCCAACAAGAAAATTTAGCATAGTATTATTAAATATAAAGTATGGTCTTTTAATATACCATCTAATTAAAAATAAAATATTTATACTTTTAATAATTTTTTCTAGAGACATTGAGACTTAAAGAGAGAGAGATCGTCAGAGAAGACGACCGTGGAGGCTTGTGACTGGATTTTTGAGTCTGGTTCGACAGCAGTGGTTCTGGGTTGAGATTCAATGTCGGAGAGTGAGAGAGTTAAAGAGATAGGTTTTTTTTTTTCTTAAATGTAAGGATATTTTTGGAATAAAAATATATTAAAAGTATAAATACTCTATGGGAAATTTTATTTACACCCCAAAAAGTTCTAAAGACGCCCCATTTTGATAATTTTTATTTTATATAAAATTTATATTTTTAATTGTACTAATTTTTTTTAACTTTTTTCTTTCAATTCATATTCTTAAAAAATATACCTATCAAACAAAAATAAAGTGTATTTTAAATATTATGATAAAAAAATTAAAATAAAAAATTATGTGAAATTTTTTAAGAAAAAAAAAAAATATACACATGAGTTAGAAAAAATTATGAAAATAAAATCAAAATAAGTATTAAAATTAACATAAAATAATGTGAAGAAAAAATTTTAAAAAAATATTAAGAGTAATTTTTAAAAATTATTTATAAGTTTAAGGGGTACAAATATAACTCCCCATACTCTATTTCTAATCGCGTAGTATATTAAAAGATCAAGTTTTACATTTAAGCATGTTAAACGAAATTTCTCAAATATATAGTTATTGGTAATTAGTCCCTCCCCCAAAATATATTTGTTCACAATTCGCCCCCTCAACTTAATTTCTCAGTGCTCACTTAAATAAAAATAAAATTTACTAAACATGTTTTTATTTTTTATTTTTAAAACTTGAAAACTAAAAGGTTTTGAAAGGCATTTTTTGAAAAAAGAAAAACAAAAACAAAAACAACACAAAAGTATTATCAGTTTACCACCCAATACTTAGAGCATCTCTAATGGTAATATTTTGGAGAATGCTTGATGAGGTGGAAAGCTTATGTGACAAAATATAAGAATGTTGTACCATGGGAGATAAAAAAATGTTATTCTTGAAATTTGTATTGATGTCACACTATGGCATTAATGCTATGTTTTTTTTTTTACAATAAAAAATTAAATGTGCAATATATATATAATAGTTTAATAAAAAAAATTATATATATAATAATGTATTAAATTATAATTATAGCATTTTTAAAAGATATTGTACCATTAAAATGTTTTTAGAAGTAAATGTGCTAAAAATGATGTGGAAGAAAGATAAAATAAAATATTATATTTTTAAATAATGTGAAGATATATAGCATTCTTAAAAAAATGTTACCATTGAAGATGCTCTTAGAGAAATAAATTTTGGAAATTTAAGTATTACAATATATTTTTTTAAAAAAAAATGATAATGTAGATTATAAAAGGATTCTTTTTGAATACCTAATCATAAATGGGCATTAAACTATAAGATAATTAGAAAGGTAAAATATCACATTCCAAAAAAAATAGAAAAGTAAAAGATAATTACATTAAATGATGTCATTAAAGTAAGAAATTTGTATTAAACTATTTTTTATTTTTCGTAAATATAAATTTATATGAAAATTATCCAATTAGAAAAGTAAAAATAACCAGAGTTATTCTATGTAAAAAGTAAAGGTGTTCAACAAAATTCACAAACCCCCCAATTCGAATAAACCGTCCAAACCAAACTGAATAAATTGACAAAAAATACAATCTGAATTAATACAATGAAAATCCAAACCGCTCAATAAATATATTGGGTGGTTTACAAATTAAAAAACAACATTTTAGTTAAATTTTGTAAATTTTCCTTAAAAGATTATTACTTAAGGAATCAATTTTTTTTTTTTTTTTGCTCCCTTTTTGTTTTCATTTGTATGCCTCTAATGTTCTTGTTTGACAACATCCCTCTTCAGCCTTGATATATTTATGCAAACACACATAGTTAGACTTAGGGGTGTTGAGGGAGGGTTGAAGCCCACCCTGAGATTTGAAAATATATTAATATACAATTTTTGTTTTCATATATACATAGTAGTCAAATAGAATAATTGGTTAAGATGCTTTAAATTTAAATGGGAGATCATGTTTGGAATCCCATTGCCTCTTTTTTTTTTTTTATGTGTATCTACTTTTTATTTATTAAAAAAAATAAATGAAGTACAAGGTTCAAATTAGGTTCAAACTTATGACCACTATAATAGGAAGATGTTTCTAAACCATCATTCCACTTCTTTTTTTTTTGAAGAAAAGCGTACTTATATTAGATTAGAAACTGTTAGACCTCGCGGTCATTACAAAATATAATATCAGGCATAGAGGAAATTGGCACAGAGCCAAACCTCTGATGGGAAAATGCCCAGTTAGCCACATTATGGGCCATAAAATTACACTATCTACGAACAAATTGAAAAGTACAACCAATAAAAGAGGTGGAGGTATTTTTACAAAAAGAGACATAGTTATCAAGCTCCCAACAGGACTCCTTCCCATTGAGAACGTTGATCACCACCCTCGAGTCACTCTCCATAATAAGGAACTCAATACCACGAGCTTTAGCCTCCTCTATAGCCAAACAGCAAGCCGCCGCTTCCCCACAGAGAGCATTAGAAAAATCCAGTCTTTTTGTAGAAACCCAGATCACCTTGCCGACGTGATCCCTTGTAACCACTGCAGCGCACATGCTATCTATCCCCACTCTAACGTCGCAGTTGAGCTTCAACCAATCATGTGGGGGTGGACACCAAGATTCCGTCAAGCACCGGGTTGGACAAGGGAGCAAGTAAGCATGATGATCTGCAAAAAAAAAACGAACAGAGTCTATACATTTAAAGATATCCACCGGACTATTATTATGTACCTTTTCATTCCGGGTCCGCCAGATTGTGTCAATGATGAGCGAAGCATATAAAAAGGTCTCCTGCTCATTAATTCCTTTGTTTTTGAGATCCCATAAGAACTTAACCCAATCTCACATTCTTATACCAGCGTCACAGATAGGGAAGATACCCCAAGGAGATGACCGCCATAGGTGAAAGGCAACATTACAAGAGAGAAATAAATGCTCCATAGTTTCACTTTCTGTTCCGCACAGGGGGCAACTCTCATCCTCAATAGGAAACCTTCTACCTAACACCGATCGAACTGGGAGAGCCTTGGACAGAATACACCACCAAAGGACCTTGAGTCTCTCTGGAATTTTACTATTCCAAAGCTTGTTCCACATAGAGGGAGCAACCTCTCTAGGGCTCGAACTATCCACAGTCTGGGCCAAATAGGCTGATTTGCAGGAGAATCGACCATTACTTTCCAAGGTCCAGAACCAGCTATCCTTGCCTCGTCCAGCAGGAATACCCTCACTCAGGATAGCAGAGATCGTTTCTTGATTAAACAAACTGTGGAGCTTTTGGATATTCCATCCACCATTCTGTAACAGGAGCTCGGCTACCTTGGTCTCTCTACTCACTACCCGCCCACTAGAATGGGGAGTGAATCCCTTTAGATGCGCAATCCAAGGGTCCAACCAAATGTTGGTATCCTGGCCATCGGCCACACGCTTACAAGCCCCTTTACGAATGACGTCTCTTGATTTAGTTACATTCTTCCAAAACCACGAGTCCGAGGCTTTCAGACCACAATCTAGAAAGGACTTTCCTTTAAGGTATTTGGCCTCAAGGATACGGCAGCATAAAGACTGGTTCCCTGTCAGAAGATTCCACCCCCACTTAGCGAGGAAAGCTTGGTTCATTTCTTTGGATTTTCGGAAGCCCAAACCCCCTAGGGATTTGGGGAGGCAGAGTTTCTCCCAGGCTTTTAGGTGAATTCCTTTGTTACCCTTCTCAGAACCCCACCAGAAATCGCGCACCAATCCATCAATCTTCCTGGCAAGTCTATTAGAAAGTTTGGTAGTTTGCATAACATACAGAGGAAGAGCTAAACCCACAGACTTGATAAGAGTTGCACGCCCCGCTTTAGATAGAGTTTTTGCTTTCCAACCATGCAATTTAGTCGTCAGGTTATCCACAATAAAGTTAAAATCTGCATCCTTTTGTTTTGATTTGAAAAGAGGAAGCCCTAAATAATTAACATTACCCTCTGGCGATCCTAAACCCAACATCTCCATTATCCTCTGCTTCATATTATTGGGAGTATTCTTACTAAACAAAATTGAGGTCTTCATTTTATTCACTTTTTGTCCCGACCAAGAACAGAATTTCTCCAAACAATCCCAGTAACCCTTGGCCTCCTCCGCGTTAGCTTTCCTGACTAGAATGAGATCATCGGCAAAGAAAATATGAGAAAGAAGAGGGGCCCCCCCTACTCAGCCTGATCCCCTTAATGATCCCCAAATTTTGGGCGTTTTCTAGAATCCTAGATAGTATTTCTGCCGCCCAGATAAAAAGATAGGGAGATAAGGGGTCACCTTGCCGGAGGCCGCAGGAGGGAAAAATCTTACCAATAGGTCCCCCATTAAGACAAATATTGAGGGAGGTAGTAGTAATACACTGAGAGACCCAATTCCGAAACTCGTGGGGAACACTAAAACAGGACAACACATGATCTAGGAAGCCCCAACTCAACCTATCATAAGCTTTCATTAGATCAATCTTTATAGCAAACAATCCCTCTCTGCCTTTTTTCCTATTGAACGAGTGGATTATTTCCTGAGCAATCACGTTATTATCCTGAATATTCCTTCCAGGAACGAACGCAGCTTGGGTAGGGCAGATAATCTTCGGTAATAGTGGTTTGATCCGATTGGCAATGATCTTAGAAATAACCTTATACACCACATTGCAGAGAGATATTGGGCGAAAATGATTAGGTCTCTTCGGATTTTGAACTTTGGGGATCAGGACAATGTTAGTAGTATTGACTCCTTTATGCATACGCCCTGTTTGAAAAAAATCCACAACCGCTTCGCAGAAGTCAGACCCAATAGAAGCCCAGTAGTGTTTAAAGAAAAGAACAGACATACCATCAGGACCCGGGGCCTTGTTACTACTCATAGCAAACAGAGTAGTTCGAATTTCCTCATGAGAGGGTCTTCTAATAAGATCGGCTTGGTCTTCCGAAGACAAACAGTCCCGGACTAAATCGTTGCAATTAAGGGCAATGCCATTGTCCGTTCCAGTGAAGATGCCTTGGAAGAACTCCATGAATTCATTCCCAATAAGCTCCCTTTTGGAAATCCACACATTGTCTTTATTGAGGATGCTCTCAATGGCATTCCTCCTACCTTTTATGGCAGCTGAGAGGAAGAAAATTTTTGAACATTTGTCCCCTTCCTTCAGCCAAGAGACCCTGGATCTTTGTTTCCAATACACCTCTTTCCTCACACGGGCTTCATTAACGGTAGCGCGCAAATTCCTTTCAGTCTCCCACTGTCGAGATCCCACTGGCAAACTCTGAATGAGATCAAGCCTTCTTTCCAGATCACGAATGAGGGTATCCAGTTTACCAAACTGGGACCTATTCCAATGCATAAGAGCGACCCGAGTAGCCCCAATTTTCTTGAAGACCCTAGCAGGGGCCCAAGGGAAATCAACCGATTTCCACGCAGAATCAACCACCAATTTGCTACGCTCATCCCTAGTCCAGGCTTCCTCAAACTTAAAGCTTCTTCGGGTCTTCTCCCTCAGACCATCAGAGAACAGACACAACGGTTGGTGACCCGAGTTGGATGTTTGGAAGGAGCAGAGAACAGCCTTCGGAAAAAGACGCATCCAATCACCATTGATTAGACCCTTGTCTAACGTAGACTTAACATGGTTGGACCCAGAACGATGGTTGTCCTAAGTCAACCTCTCACCCTGGATAGGCATATTAATGAGACCCCTGGCATTAACCAAACATGAGATAACCGGGACAAACTGATCTCTGCCTTTAGACCCTTCACGCTCAGAATCGCTTAGAATAAAGTTTGTGTCACCTAAGATAAGCCACGGGCCTCCAAACCCAGTTTCCATTAAAGTTTCCCAGAAAGTTCTCTTAGCATGAAAGTACGGGGGACCATAGACACAAGAAAGAAGCCAAGGATGCGAAGGAGGATCCGAATACACAATACCAGATATGTGGTTTTGGGAGTAAGCAATACATTCAAACTCAAAACCGATTTTCCAAGCCAAAATAATACCTCCCGCAGTACCCACAGCCGGAACAATAATATGAAAATGAAAATGGATAGAGTGAAGAGTACGTACCAAAGCCGTAGCATCGACTTTAAGCTCGGTTAGAAAGATGAAATTAGGGGATCACGACCGAATCAGGGACTTCAACTCACGAACTGTAGAGGTCTGCCCTAACCCTCTACAGTTCCAAGCAATACCTCTCATGGCTCCTGTGGAGGAGTAGAAACCTCCTCCACAGGGGTATGAGAATGGGCCGACCCAAAAGAACCAGAGTCCTCCACCACGAAAGTGCCCTCCATTGGCCTTGATGTGATCACATTCTTTCCTTTAGTACACCAATTTTCCGGGCCGATGGATTCGCTATTGGATAAAGAGATATCCTCTGAGGGCTCGTCCTCCATAACATTTGTAGCATTATTACTTTTCTCCGTGTTCCAAGGAAAATCACGAATAGCCCAAGGATGGGGCCGAAGAAGCTTCCAAGGCCGTGGGCAGAGGGAAGTGGAAGCCCCATCAAACTTTCACTTTTTGAACGGAGTAGTTCTTGCATTAGTCTCAGAAGTGGTTGGAACTCCAATGTTTCCACCAATGGCTTTAATCTCATATAGGTCCAAGCTTCCAAAATTCTTAAGCTCTTGCAAAAGAGTATTCTGAGCTTGAAAGAAATTAGACAAAGCTAAATTTTCATCATGGTGAAAATTAACCTCTTGCCCACAAATAGAGCTCTCATTAAAAAGAGTCTTGGGTGGTCCATCACCAAAAATCCCATTATTATTGTCACAAATAACTAGCCCCTTTTCCTTGGCTAACGACCCAATAGAAAGAAATGGGCTCACAACCTGACATTTTCCTTGCTCTCTCAACTTGTTCAACATAGAAGGGGCGGTCCCACAAGCTAAAGAAGAATTTAAAAGCTGTCTAGGCCCAATGGTCATACACAACCCACTATTGCTAACCAAGGCCTTGTTTTTTTCCTTAATAATCTCATTAACTTTGGCACGTGAGGTATCTTCATTGGCACATGGAATTTTAAAATTCAAACTTTCCTTGTTAAAATGAGAAATAGCAGGACCTTCTTTCACCATCACAGACGAGTCATCATTAGTCAACATACCAGAAGAGGCAACCATGGCAGCGGGCGTGCCAATGGGTATCTCGGGGGACCAAATGGCCCGTTTCTCCTCGCCAAAGTAAGAACGAGACCCTGTACGCCTTCCCGCTGTCACCATCGCCGTCGCCGTAGTAGCCAAGCCACTGCCGTGCTCGTTCCAATCGGACGACAAGAAGGGGGCGTACGGAGATGATTGAAGCATCCACAATGATAGCAAAAAGCTCCAAGTTTTTTAAGTTTTTCATATTTATATTGGAGCCAAAAACCAACCACAAGCTTGGAATGTTTTACCAACTCCATAGTAGTAAAACTACTCACACATCAACCACGGTGAACCAAGACAACAGGGGGCACGGGGGGTCAAGAAAAATGAATAGAAAGTTAATAAGCCACTCACCAGATCTCACAAGAAAACGGAGTGACAAGGGTCACAGGGAGACGGAGCGAGTAGAAGAAGACCCATCACAAAAGTCAAAACATAGCTGAACCATCACCATGAACCGACACTCTCACACTTTCACTCTCATTTCAGAGCACTCTCAACTTAACTCACAGACTCTCTCTCTCTCACTCTCATCTCGCAGCAAACTCAGCTTTCACACTCTCCAAGGGAAATGCACCAGCCGGGAAAAGAACACCATCATTCCACTTCAATTTAGCTAGTTATTTATTGTTTTGGATTATATTAAATGTATAACTAAGCCCACCATAAAATTCAATCATGTGTCTGCCACTACAAACACATATATCTTAGAGCACTCTTATCTATAAATATATATATATATAAAGAAATTATGAGTAACTATTTAATTGTTACATTTTTATTATAACTATGATGGTTACATTTATTTTAACCTATAATAGTAAGTTACTAATAGGTAAAATTTTCTTTTTTAAAATTAAATTAATTAAAATGAATTATTTTCTTAAAATAATTTATTTTTAATTTAAATATTAAGAAAAATCCTTTTTAGAAATTAATATTTATAAATATTTTGTTTTTATATTTAAATTCATATTATAATTTTCTTAAAAATCAAACCATTTAATTATAATATTTATAATAAAACATAATTTTTTTTTACAAATATTAGACTTTCATCCCTTCTAAAATAAACTTTTGAATAATTAATTAGTTTTTACAAATGACATTTAATTTTTTTTTTTTTTTTTGCAAAATCGTTTGAACCATCTTCCTTCTTTATCAAAAAAAAAATCCCCAATATCAAAAATTAGAATTTCAGTGTGTCCCAATCTAACATCATGTGATTTTCTACTTCGATGCAATCGCATACATCTTTGCCACAAACTTATTCCTCCAATCCATCAGCTATATCACATTCTTTTCCTTTCTTTATGGTTCTCAGTCGTCCTGCCGCACGGCCAAACCCAATGATACTGCACGACCAAACCCAATGATACTACATGGCCAGACCCAATGGTACTGCATGGCCAGACCCAATGATTTTGCACATTGTTCATAAATTAATTGACAACAAAACATTATTTTGTCTTGTACTAGTTTTTTTAAATTCTTTTCCACATACTTTTTTTTTTATATTCACATGATGTCGTTTTTAGTTCCACTAGTTTTTAAATGACATTTCTAGTATGATCGTTATGTCGTTCATATATAATACTTGTATTCTTTTCTTTTTCTTTTCTTTCTTGCTAATCTCAAAAATTTCATACCAAAGAAAAATTAAAATACCAAGTTCATGGTAGAGAGTGTCGAGACAGATTCTACCTCCTCAATCAATGTTATGTTTCAGTGATCGTTTCACTATGTAATTTTTTCCCATTATTTCAAATAGTTTTTTGAAGACGATGAGGAAGGAAAAAAAAAAAAATCAACTTATCTTTAATTTTATAATTATTATTAGATTTTAAACTAGTTTTATTTAATTTTCAAATTAAAAAAAAAAAACAACTAAATGATTTGAACCAATCTAGAACTAACATACTCTTTTGGCACTTAAAGTATTGAAAATAAGATTGAGTGTAGAATTACCTTTAATTAGATGTTATTCTTACTATTTTTTTTATTAATTAATGTTATGTGTGTAATGATTTTAAATTATGAAGAGTTTTGTTAAAAATATTTCAATAATTAAGTGTAAAAAAATAAATTACTAAAAGATCCTTACTTAGTAACAAATTGTAAAAAGTTAATTAATAATTATTAGTAATTTAATTGTAAATATAATTATTTTTAATTAAGATTTTATAAGAAAATAAAATATCAAATTACTATCAGGTTACAAGTTAATTATTATTTTTTATTTTTAATTTATAAATTAATCACAACCATTTAATAGTAATTCAATCGTTAAAAATAAATGTAACCATGGTAATTACATATTTGATGTAATCATTGAAACATTCTCCATAAATCTATAATGCTCTTACTAAGCATAAAAAGAATACATTATATAAGAGTTTTGTCACGACCTGAACCCTAGACCGTGGTAAATATGTAATATCCATAACTTGGGTGGTCAAATGTCACACTTTGACCTTTGTATTGTAGAAAAATATTACTTATAAATGATTCTTTAATTTATATTGTAAAATACATATTTAAAAATAATGAAATAGCTCCTATATTTATAAAGTAAACATTAGTAACAAAATTAGGACGACTCATTAATATAAAAGAACAATAATATCCCTTCAGTTATGTAGTCACAGAGTAGATAGATTAATAAGTCAATAAACACAATAATAATATCTAACATTCACCACTCCTCATTTCTAACTAGCACGTAACTATTTTAAGTCATACAACTCATCCATTCAAGCTTAAATACAAAATCAATTTTCAATAAAAGGTTTAATAAATAGAATAAGACTAAACTAATAGTGACTTCCTTCCTTAACGTACCATCCTCATCTACTAGTATCAAATTGAGTTCTTGGTATAGGAAAAAATAAGGGGTGAGTTCATAGAGCCCAGTAGGAAAACAACTAATATCAAATGACCCTTGGTTTAATAAAAAATTCTGTATGGTTAGCTTTTAAAAATAAAACATCTCATCACTATTATCAAAATGTACAAACAAAATAGATAGACCACAATTAATCACAAAATCAAGCTTCAAATGCATATCACACCATCATTCACTAAACCCCTAACTCTCAATACCAATCATAACACAACAACATTCCAAACTGGGTATTCGGGAACCACTAAAATGCTGGGGCTGAAACTGTACTAATCATAATGTATAATTTGGAACTATCATTATATAGGTAAATATGTCAATTATACTAAGAATATGCAAGGAAGCATCCTATCTAGTTTACTAAATTAGAGGAGGAATATTTTTAATAATTTATATTTTATTTTATTACACTCCCACACTAATAATTTATATTTTATTTTATTACACTCCCACACTAAATCAAACACAATAATTTTAATTGTAATATTCGTTGTAACAATAAACCAAACAAGGTTATCAATTCTCTTTCTCTTTCTCCTTACTATACTTAAAGCACTCCCAACAACTTCTCTATTCTATTATTTAAAATACATAATCAAAACTCTACTTTTTCTATTTTACAACATTTTTATATTACACCATACATCAATTTTTTTAAAATACATTATCAAAATCCTACTTTTTTAAATTTTATTATATTTTATTCATTTTAAATATACAATATTAATATATACACACATTCTCGTAAAAAATAATTATTAAAATCTAAAATAATTAATAAAATATATTTAGAGTAATGAATAATATTTTATAAATGTAAGACATGAAAAGTGTATTTTTAAGAAACTTTAAAATAAAAAAAGAGTTTAGAACATCTATTTAACATATTTTTTAGTACAATTTTTTAAAATTTTTAAAGCTTTTCGGTTGTAAGTGCTCTTATTTCATTACCCTTACTCATTATTTATTAATCAATTCATGCTAAACATACAATTTAACTTGAAAAATGATAAAGGACATGATACTTAACACCCATATGATATCTAATATCGTGTAATTTAATATCAAATTATACATATTTTACTGTAATTATAAATAGGGATATTGGCGGCTAAACCACCTGAACTTTACGGTTTGTAACACTTAACCACAAAAACTGAATTTTTCGCGGCTAAACTACCTAAACTCTGGTTCCGTTTTGGTCTGCACACCTCCGTCCAAAAATCACAGTTAAATGCCACGGTGGACTGTCCACGTGTACACACTTGTACACGTGGTAAATTTTTAGTGGTCCACGTAATATTATTTTTAAAAAATAATTATAAATATTTAAAAAAAATAAAAATTCAGAAAAAAAAAATTAAAAATAATTTTTTTTTCATTTTTCTTTTTCTTTTATTCTCTTTCTTTTCTTTTTTTCCCAGTTGAAACCCTAATTTCCCCAGCCGCACTCTCTCTCTCTCTCTCTCTCTCTCTCTCTCTCTCTCTCTCTCTCTCTCTCTCTCTCTCTCTCTCTCTCTCTTCGTTTCTCCTTTTTGCCCAGCACCAGCAAGGTCGCATCCGACCACCTTACAAACCCAAAACCTAGACATCTATCTTCCTCTCTCGGTTCTCTCCTCTCTCGTCTCTCTCTCTCTCTCTGATGGAAAAGGGAATCGAGCCAAAAGGCCCCATCTCAGCCCTTCAATCGTTGAAGCCGGTGGGCATTGAACTCGTCGTTGAGGACGAAAGAATAACATCGATCTCCACTAGGTTGATAGCGTCTTCACCGAGATCAGAACAGAGCAAAAGATCTTTTTATGGTGTCTCTGTCGTTGCAATAGAGGCGCCAAACGATTAGCACCACTTTCTTAAAATGGTTCTTTGTAGTTTAGGAAAAGGGTTGTTGTGATTATAGTATTAGTATTGATGTATTAAAATGGTTCTTAAAACCCAAACGATTAGCACCACTTTCTCTATTTTAAAGATTTGGATCTGTGGGCTTTTTTTAATTAGGGAAAAGGTTAATGGTGGTGGTATGATAGAGTGGCAGTGATAATGGTGGTGGTATTGGTAGTGTGGTGGTAGTGGTGGCTGTGGTGTGACGGTGGTGGTGTTAATGGTGGTGATGTGGTGGTTAAGGTGATAATGATTACAGTGATAAGGTTGAAGAAGGAAGAAGAAAAAAAATTTAAGAATAATAATTAATTTTAGGGTATTGAAAAAGAAGAAGAATAGGAAAAAGAAAAAAAGAAAAAGAAAATAAAAAAAGAAAAAAAGAAAAAGAAAAAAAAATATTTTAAATTTTTTTTTTCTGATTTTTTAATTTTTTAAAATATTTATAATTATTTTTTAAAACTAATATTACGTGGACCACTAAAAATTTGCCACGTGTACAAGTGTGTACACGTGGACAGTTTACCGTGACATTTAACTGTGATTTTTGGACAGATGTGTGCAGACCAAAACGGAATCAGAGTTTAAGTAGTTTAGCCGTCAAAAATTTAATTTTTGTAGTTAAGTGTTACAAACCGTAAAATTCATGTGATTTAGCTGCCAATATCCCTTATATATATTATAGAAAATAATTAATCAATTATAAAATATCACCGCGTTGCTAACATGGCCCATAGAAAGTAGTGTTGTAACTGGTAGTTGTAGGTGTAGGTGGTGCCTGGCAAGGACACTGGAAAGTGATAGAAATGGTGATCATCACTGTACTTGGATTGGATTGACGTGTGTTTCCTTTATTTTACAGTCTATCTCTAGTCTCTACACATAGATAATAGATTAATGGTGGTATAGTACTTTAGAAATGCTAAAAGGGATCAGTCTTCCTACATATTAATATCAATATTTTTGTTGGTCTAATTAAATATCGGGTTATATATAATTTAATATAATAATTTTTTAAAAGTATCGCTAGCCAATCATAAAACGACACGACTTAAAGGTGTTAGGCACCACCGGTAGCATAACAATGCTATTACTTTATACAACAAATATTTTTAAACAACTTCCAATGTAAAAAAAGTAATTAGTTTTTTCCTTTGACGCTTCGTTTTCATCCCTGTAATTGAACTATATTTTCTTGGAACTGAAAATTAGACCCATAATTTTGTTTTCTGTTTTTTCTTTACTCTAAAATGGGTTGTGGTGGAAAATGTTTGTTGTAGAATAGTTGCTCTAAGTTTTTTAATGCAGAGAAAATAAGTTCCTGTGGAAAAAGGTAAAGGAGATTATGATGATGATGGAAACTTCAGATAGGGGAGAGAAAGACTCTACTGATGATCAGTTCACTCAAACTGTGTTTTCTTGGACTCTTCATGACATTTCCAATGAAAATCTCTATAAAGATAAGGTTTTTAGCCTATACATATAACTTTGTTCATCAATCTTCATATTTTACTTTGGATTTTGTCAAGTGGTTCTTTTTTTCTTTTTTTATTTATATATCTTCTCTGTTTATTAGTTGGGTTTTTACAGAATCATTGTTCAGTTTTTTGGATACTTGAACCATTATGACAAAGTTCTTGCCTGAAATATTTGAGCATGAGATCACAGGGGAAACCCATTTTAGTAACAATGATCCAAATATTGTGGGCATACTTTTGATCCAAGTATCAGATTATAACAATGATAAAGAAGCTTTTCATTCTATATTGTTATTTCTCAGTGGAATTAGTCTTATTTCTTCGTATTCATAGTCAAATAGCATATCATTTGAGTGTAACTATATTTTTGGTGGAAATTGAGTATTGACCATAACACTTTGGTTTAAAGTTTAAACACAAACCAGTTGAGCTTTTCCATTCAGTTTGTATAGAAGGTGCAAGTTTCCTTACCTAACCAAACCTTCATTTTTTTCCAGGTGGAAACGATTCCCGAATCATTCCAATCAATTCAGCATTATTTGGGATCGTTTGTCTACCCTCTATTGGAAGAAACTCGAGCGCAGTTATACCCAAGTATGGAGGAACTGTATAGATTACCTTTTGCTGAGGTAGTTGCTTTCAATGAAACGAAGCCATACCGACAAAACATGTATCAAGTTAGAGTTGATAACTGGAAGAACAGATTCAGTGATAGGAGCAAGGAGTCTTACAAAACTTTGCCTGGAGACATGTTGATTTTAGTCAATGCTATACCAGAAACGTTTTCTGACTTAGAGAGGACAGGCAGATCATGGTCCTTTTTATCAGTCTCTTATATCACAGAGAATGAGAACAGGGATAATAGTAGTTCTTCTACCACAGAAGATGAGAGCAGGGATGATAGTACTTCTATTACTTATTTCAAAGTCATGTCTTCAAAAAAGTTTGAGCTAGATTTGCATATGGAGACAAAGTTGTTTGTTGTTTACTTGGGGAATTTAACTACCAACAAAAGAGTTTGGAGATCATTGCACATGTCAAACAATCTGAGGATGCTTGATTACGTTCTAAGTAACCGTTCTTTGGTAAGTTTTTAAATTTGCAAATTTTGCTCAGTTAATATCATTGACGATGATTGGTTTTTCATTTCATTTTAACAGGTTAGGGGAAACTGTGATGCCTGTTCCGAGGAGAACTGTAGCAAATCTGATGAGAAGTTGGTGAAGAGTCTATCTCCTAATATGAATGAGTCTCAGATTGGTGCAGTTCTTGCCTGTCTTCACATGATGCATTGCGAGAACAGAGATGCTTTTGAGCTTATATGGGGTCTGCCTGGGACTGGGAAGACGAAAACCAATGCTACCCTTCTTGTTTCTCTCTTGAAGATGAACTATAGAACTCTTGTTTGTGCACCAACAAATGTTGCGATAACTGAAGTGGCTTCTCGAGTACTGAAGATAGTTACAGAATCTAAACTCATGTTCTGTTCATTAGGAGATATTCTTCTGTTTGGCAATAAGGAGAGACTCAAAGTTGGGTCAGATATTGAAGATGTATTTTTGGAACATCGAGTTCAAAGGCTCACTGAGTGTTTAGGATCACTTGGTTGGAACAATTGCTTCACTTCCATGATTAACTTTCTTGAAAATTGTGTTTCTCAGTACCATGTTTCCCTGGAAAATGAATTGATAAGAGAACAAGAACAAAGCTCTGAAAGTAAAATTAAAGAGGAAGGGAGCACAGAGAAGTTAGAATCATTTCTTGACTATGTGAGAAAAAGATTTGTTTCCATTGTTGAGCAGTTGAGAAAATGCATTTGGATCTTATGTACACATTTACCTCAAAGTTACATCATGGATCAAAATTTTCTAAACATGATAGCCCTTACTGAATTACTTGATCGTTTTGAAACACTTCTGTTTGAAGATACCGTGGTTTCTGAAGAACTAGAAAAGACCTTTTCTCATGGTGAAGTAATTGATGATCATACTGATTCATTTGTCAATATCTCTTCCTTGTCCTCGGTCAGAAATGAATGCCTTTCTATCTTGAGAAACCTTCATGGTTCCCTTAAAATGCTTAAATTTCCAAATTTTAGATGTGAAGAAGCAATAACAGACTTCTGTTTTCAAAGAGCTTCATTGATATTTTCCACTGCATCGAGTTCTTATAAGCTTCACCGTATGAATATCAAGCCATTGGCCGTCTTGGTCATTGATGAAGCTGCACAACTGAAAGAGTGTGAGTCAACCATACCTCTTCAAATTCCAGGTATAAAGCATGCAGTTCTTTTCGGTGACGAGTGGCAGTTACCAGCTACTGTTACAAGCAAAGTATGTATACACTTTCAATTGTTACTTCTCTCTCTTTTTTTTTTCTTTCATCCTTACTTTGAATGCATCATTCCTTATCTACATTGCTTTTTTTTTTCTTCAACAGATTTCTGAGGAAGCTAGTTTTGGAAGAAGTTTGTTTCAAAGGTTGAGCTCACTGAACCATTCAAGACATCTCCTAAATACTCAGTACAGAATGCATCCATCAATCTGTTCTTTCCCGAATGCAAACTTCTATCATAACCAGATTCTGGATGCTCCTAATGTTAAAAGGGAAAGCTATGAAAAGCATTATCTTCCAGGGTCAATGTTTGGTACTTATTCTTTCATAAATGTTGTTGGTGGAAGAGAAGAGAAAGATGATGATGGCCGTAGTCGTAAAAATATGGTTGAGGCTGCTCTAGTCATCAAAATACTGCACAATCTCTACAAAGGTATTAAATGTGAATTTATGATGTTAGTAACTTAGTTATGAATTTATGATCTACAAAGGTGTTAGTTTATCTCAATCTTGATTTAAATTGTCAAAACTAGTTTTTGTTATTCAGTTTTATTTTTACTAAGTCCAATTTGCAAGGAAGTTGTAAATCAATTTTGCTGTGTGTTTTTTCATTACGTATTGATGATAAACTGAGAATACCAGAATTTTACTATTTAGAGAAAAAAAAATTTACAACAGTTTTTTCTTTTATTCTTCTTATTTTCTCTGAATAAGAAGAGCGTAAACCATACATTTTCAATTGTTTAATTGTGATTTCGTCACATTTGGTTTTTACACAGCTTGGCGTGAGACCAAAATTGAACTTAGTATTGGTGTGGTGTCTCCTTACTCTGCCCAAGTGGTAGCAATACAAGAAAAACTTGGGAAGAAGTATGAAAAATTTGATGGCTTTCGTGTGAAGGTGGAAACAATTGATGGGTTCCAGGGCGGGGAGGAAGACATTATAGTATTGTCTACTGTAAGATCTGATATAGGCCAGTCATTGGATTTCATATCCAAACCTCAGAGAGTCAATGTTGCTCTCACTAGAGCTAGGTATGGCACTATTTGTTTTTCTCCTCTTAAGTATGTTGTTGCATGGTTTTTATCAAGTGTGAGTAAAATCTGCTTGTTCTATTGATCTCTCCAGGCATTCCTTGTGGATACTAGGTGATGAAAGAACCCTTGCTAATTGTCAATCTATTTGGGAGATGCTCGTCATTGATGCAAAAAAGCGTCACTCTTTCTACAATGCTGATGAGGATGTCAGTTTGGCTAAGGCTATGATAGAGATCAAGAAAGAGCTTGATCAATTCGATGATCTTCTTAATGCTGATAGTGTGCTTTTCAGAAATGCAAAGTGGAAGGTATGGTTTTTAGTGCTCAATTGCTCTTTACTAATGTCATACACTTGTTGATTATAATTGGTGGCTTTGAGTTTCTGTCTGACATTTACATTCTAATATATTTTTCCATCCTTGTGACACTCCAAAGTTTAGGTTCTATTCAGTGATAATTTTTTGAAGTCATTTAAAAAACTGACATCAATTCGAAAAAGAAAGTCAATTTTAAACCTTCTTCTTAAGCTATCCAGTGGGTGGAGGCCTAAGAGACCGCATATAGAATCAGGAAGTTCTTTGCAGATAATGAGAATTAAGGCCGAAGGCATGATTGTAATCATTACTGTGGACATCACTAAGTGTTGGGTCCGCCCCTTTATTGGTGGGCTGGACCAATAAGGGCTTAGGCCCATTTTATTTGAATCAATTAAAGAAAAAAAAAAAAGAAGAAAAGAAGCATGAGTGCTTCGTGAGCAGCAAGAAAGAAAAAGAGAGAAGAAAGAAAAAGAGGGGGAAAGAAGAGAAAGAAAGCTAGAGAGAGAAAGGGGTTTTGCCATTTTGCATTGAAGATCAAGTGGTGGATTCTTATCCATTTTAGCTCAAATTTTGGGTGGTGAATCCTTGCAAGACGCTCTACCCATCTACCGGTTCCGATTTGGCGATTGTCCTCTCTAAGGTGCTCTTCTACAATACCCACTTGGTGAGACCCAAACTTTTTCTACTTGTGTATCCATTTTTTGAGATGATGAGTAAAGTTGTATTGATCCAAGATTGTTTAATCTTGATGTTGTTGTGAGTCTCTAGTTTACTAGAGAAGAACTTTGTAGCCCCATTATTAAACTTTGGTGATAGTGGATGATTTGAGCGGACTACGGTCCCGTGGTTTTTCCCGCATTGGGTTTCCACGTAAAATCTTGGTGTCTCACTTTTACTCTTGATTTGTGTATTTTATATTGCTTGTGGTGCTTTGGTTTATATTTAATAATTGCTTGTTGTGGTGTTTGATAAGTATCCCACTTTTGACATACAAAGAGGGAAAATATTGTGGTTAATTGCAATAGGTTTTCCCAACAAGTGGTATCAGAGCAAAGGTTGATTGGTGTTGAATTCTTGTGTGTTGAAAAATGGATGAGTCGGATGGAATGATGAAATTGAACTTATCAAATTATTCTGCTTGGAAGCAATTGATGGAAGATTTGCTCTATTGTAAAGATTTGTACAAACCTATTAAAGGTAGTGAGAAGCCGTCTAAGTTAGATGATGAGGAATGGGAAGTTCAACATAGAAAAGCCATTGCCTATATTAGACGATGGATGGATATAAATCTTCATGAGCACATCTCTAATGAAACCAGAGCTGATGTTGTTTGGAAAAAGCTAGAAAATCTCTTTGCGAAGAGAACGGCTGGCAATAAGATTTCTCTACTTAGAAGACTTGTAAATTTGAAGTACAAGGATGGTGGTAGTATGGTTGAGCATACAAGTCAATTTCAGAGTCTTGCAAACCAGTTAGTTGCCATGAAGATGAATATGGATGATGAGATGCAAGCATCATTACTCCTCAGTTCTTTACCTGACAGTTGGGAAACGTTGGTGATAACGGTTTCTAATTCCACGCCAGAAGGGACTTTGACTATGGATTTGGTCAAAGATAGTTTGCTTAATGAAGAGGCCAGAAGGAAAGCACAAGGTGAATCTTCTTCTTCCTCTGGGGTTCTTGTTACTGAAAAGCATGACAGGCGGGGACGAAGTCAGACTAAAAATCAGCATGGTTCTAGAAGAAGATCCAAGTCTCGAAAAGATATCAAGTGTTATCATTGTAACAAGCCAGGTCACTTAATAAGGGATTGCAGAATATTGAAAAGAGAGCAGAATCAAGGAAAGAAAAATGAGAAAGTGACTAATACAGTTTCCACTGAAGGTGATGTTGTCATTGTATGTGATGATGGGTGTGTTAGTCTTGCTACCCAAGATTGTAATTGGGTGATTGATTCTGGCGCTTCATTCCATGTTACTGCTCGTAGTGATTTCTTCACTTCTTACACTACTGGTGATTTTGGCACTGTCAGAATGGGAAACAATGGTGCATCAAAGATTGTGGGTATTGGAGATATTTGCTTGGAAACCAGTGTTGGTAGCAAATTGATTCTCAAAGATGTTAGGCATGTTCCAGACATTCGCCTTAACTTGATATCTACTGGAAGACTTGATGATGAGGGGTTCATAAACTGGTTTGGTGAAAGTAAATGGAAGCTCACCAATGGTTCTCTTGTAGTGGCGAGAGGAAAGAAAGTGAATACTCTTTATGTCATGGAAGCTAAGCTACACAAAGGAGAGATTAATGCAGTTCAAAAAGATGCAAACATTGATCTTTGGCACCAGAGGCTCGGTCATATCAGCGAGAAAGGACTTCAAACTCTTGCTAGAAAGCAATTCTTACCGAATCTGCAAGGTATGCCTCTTAAAACTTGTGATCATTGCTTAGCTGGAAAAACACATAGAGTTTCTTTTCATACACGTCCACCATCTAGAAGACCTAATGTTATTGATCTGATTCACACTGATGTCTGTACTATGCAAACTAGAACTCTTGGAGGTGCACTTTATTTTGTTACTTTTATTGATGACCATTCTAGAAAAGTTTGGGTTTTTGCTTTGAAATCTAAAGACCAGGTGCTCGATGCTTTCAAAGAACTTCATGCCAAGATTGAAAGAGAAACTGGAAGAAAGTTGAAGTGTGTTCGAGCAGATAATGGTGGTGAGTACAGGGGTCCATTTGAATACTATTGTAGACTCCATGGAATCAAGCTTGAGAAGTCAGTTCCAAAAACTCCTCAACATAATGGTGTGGCAGAAAGAATGAACAGAACAATTGAAGAAAGGATTAGGTGTATGCTTTCCCATGCCAAGCTACCTAAGTCCTTTTGGGGGGAGGCTATGAGAACTGCAGTTGATTTGATTAACCTTTCTCCTTCAGTTCCTCTGAACGGTGATGTACCTGAGAAAGTATGGAGAGGGAAAGATGTCTCATATGGTCATTTGAGAGTCTTTGGGTGCAGAGCATTTGTTCATATTCCTAAAGATGAGAGATCCAAGCTTGATGATAAGGCAAAACCATGTATTTTCTTGGGGTACGGTCATGAAGAGTTTGGGTACAGATTATGGGATCCAGTGAACAAGAAGATTATCAGAAGCAGGGATGTGGTGTTTCTTGAAGATCAAATGTTTGAAGACAGTGACAAAGTTCAGAAGCAAAAGTTCCATCCTGATGTTCCTATGAGTACTAGCTCAGTTCCTTCACCCCTAGTGCATGATGATCATGGGGGAGATGAACAAGAAAACCATGAAGAGCATGTCAATGAAGAAGCAGATGAACAAGAAGATCGTGGTGAGAATATTGATTATGATGTTCATGATGATGGTGAGCCAACTGAACAGGATCAAGAAGCACCTCCACCACCACCAGTTGAGACTCCAGTAAGAAGATCCACAAGAGAGCGTAAACCAACTTCAAGATACAATCCTCATGAGTATGTAATGCTCACTGATGGGGGAGAGCCAGAAACTTACCAAGAAGCCATTCTACATAAGCACAAGAATGAGTGGGATGGAGCCATGCAAGATGAGATGGGATCCCTGCATGAGAATCACACATATGACTTGGTGAAGTTGCCTAAAGGGAAGAAAGCTCTTAAGAACAAATGGGTTTACAGGCATAAGACAGAAAACAATGGCTCACAACGGTACAAGGCACGATTGGTTGTGAAAGGGTTCAGTCAGAAGAAAGGTATTGACTTTGAAGAAATATTTTCTCCTGTTGTGAAAATGTCCTCTATTAGAGTTGTTCTTGGTTTAGCTGCTCGCTTGAATTTAGAAGTAGAACAACTTGATGTGAAAACTGCATTTCTTCATGGTGACTTGGAAGAAGAAATTTACATGGAGCAGCCAGAGGGTTTCAAAGTCAAGGGAAAAGAGAATCTTGTGTGCAAGCTTAGAAAAAGCTTATATGGACTCAAACAGGCACCTAGACAGTGGTACAAGAAGTTTGATTCCTTCATGTCGAGCCATGGATATACCAGAACTACTTCTGATCATTGTGTGTTTACAAAGAAGTTTTCTGATGATGATTTCATTATTCTCCTGCTGTATGTTGATGATATGTTGATTGTTGGCCATGATGTCAAAAAGATTGAGAAGCTAAAGGAAGAGTTGAGCAAGTCTTTTGCTATGAAAGACTTAGGATCGGCGAAACAGATACTTGGAATGAGGATTTCTCGTGACAGGAAGAATGGGAAACTTTGGTTATCTCAAGAAGCTTATGTTGAAAAAGTTCTTGAAAGATTTAACATGAGCAAAGCTAAAGCAGTTAGTTCTCCACTTGCAGCCCATTTCAAGCTAAGCTCCAAACAATGTCCTACAAGTGAGAAGGATAAACAAGAAATGGCTTCAATACCTTACTCATCTGCAGTTGGCAGCTTGATGTATGCTATGGTTTGTACGAGGCCAGATATTGCTCATGCAGTTGGAGTTGTTAGCCGATTCCTTTCTAATCCTGGTAAAGATCATTGGGAAGCAGTGAAATGGATATTGAGATATCTACGAGGTACTTCCAGGTTGTGCTTATGCTTTGGTAGTGGTGAACCTATGCTTGATGGGTACACAGATGCAGACATGGCTGGTGATTGTGATTCTAGGAAATCCACTTCAGGATTCTTGATGACATTTGCAGGGGGAGCTGTTTCATGGCAATCGAGGTTACAGAAGTGTGTTGCTTTGTCTACTACAGAAGCTGAATACATAGCTGTAACTGAAGCTTGTAAAGAAGCTTTATGGATGAAAAAGTTCCTACAAGAGTTGGGCTTGCAGCAAGAAGAAAGATACATTTTCTATTGTGAGTCAGAGTACCATTCACCTCTCCAAGAATTCAACATTCCATTCAAGATCCAAGCATATTGATGTTAGATATCATTGGATTCGTGATGTGCTTGAGATGAAAGAATTGCACTTAGAAAAGGTGCATACCAGTGAGAATGGTTCCGATATGTTGACAAAGGCTTTGCCTAAAGAGAAGCTCAAAGCTTGTAGGCGAAGAGCGGGCTTAGTAGAGCCCACCAACTGAGGCGGAGGGGGAGATTTGTTGGGTCCGCCCCTTTATTGGTGGGCTGGACCAATAAGGGCTTAGGCCCATTTTATTTGAATCAATTAAAGAAAAAAAAAAAAGAAGAAAAGAAGCATGAGTGCTTCGTGAGCAGCAAGAAAGAAAAAGAGAGAAGAAAGAAAAAGAGGGGGAAAGAAGAGAAAGAAAGCTAGAGAGAGAAAGGGGTTTTGCCATTTTGCATTGAAGATCAAGTGGTGGATTCTTATCCATTTTAGCTCAAATTTTGGGTGGTGAATCCTTGCAAGACGCTCTACCCATCTACCGGTTCCGATTTGGCGATTGTCCTCTCTAAGGTGCTCTTCTACAATACCCACTTGGTGAGACCCAAACTTTTTCTACTTGTGTATCCATTTTTTGAGATGATGAGTAAAGTTGTATTGATCCAAGATTGTTTAATCTTGATGTTGTTGTGAGTCTCTAGTTTACTAGAGAAGAACTTTGTAGCCCCATTATTAAACTTTGGTGATAGTGGATGATTTGAGCGGACTACGGTCCCGTGGTTTTTCCCGCATTGGGTTTCCACGTAAAATCTTGGTGTCTCACTTTTACTCTTGATTTGTGTATTTTATATTGCTTGTGGTGCTTTGGTTTATATTTAATAATTGCTTGTTGTGGTGTTTGATAAGTATCCCACTTTTGACATACAAAGAGGGAAAATATTGTGGTTAATTGCAATAGGTTTTCCCAACACTAAGGATATCAAATACATGCAAGTATTGAAGATATGGGATGTTTTGCCTCCAGATGATGTACCAAAACTGATAAAACGCCTTGACAGTATTTTTGGAAAGTACACAGATGATTATGTCAACCTCTGCAACGAAAGACTTGTCAACGGGTAGGTATTTTTGCATTTGAACAACTCCTATCATATTGTGTTTTTGATATGTTTTTATTCTGTTTCTAGAAACCTGGAACTACCAAAGGATTGGCCACCCTCTTTGGATTTTGTTCGGCTAAAGGATCTCTCAAACAAAGAATCTGAGAGTGAATTAATTTGTTCATCTTCTGATGGAAGAAGTTATGTGGAGAATTCGAAGGTCAGCGAGAGTTTGCTCCTGATGAAATTCTACTCCTTGTCTCATGGTGTAGTAAACCACTTGTTATCTGATCGTGATGGTAGGGAAATTGATCTTCCGTATGAAGTAACGGATGAACAAATGGAGACCATTCTGTTTAATAAAAGCAGCTTTATACTTGGAAGGTCGGGGACTGGAAAAACTACTGTTTTGACGATGAAACTATTCCAAAGAGAGCAATTGCACCATTTTGCTATGGATGTTTTCTATGGAATGAAAACTAGTCAAAATAGTATGGAACCTGATCAGCTGTTGGAGAAGAGGAATGAAGTTTTGCGTCAGCTTTTCGTTACAGTTAGTCCTAAGTTGTGCAATGCCGTCAAGCAACATGTTTCTGACTTGAAAAGGTGTGTAAATGTGTTTCACCATGGTGGTTATATGTTGATTCAGTGCTAAACTAAGATTGTATGTTAATTGTAAGAACTTTTTAATCATATATCATGATGTTTTTGTTACTTGGACAGGTTTGCTTGTGGTGGTCGCAATCTAGATGAAAGTAGTTTGACTGATATTGATGATATAGGTGATGAAGAAGAACAGTTCAAAAATATCCCAGACTCTTTTTATGACATCCCTGCTAATAACTACCCATTGGTCATAACATTTCACAAGTTCTTAATGATGCTAGATGGAACATTGGGTAACTCTTATTTTGAAAGATTCCTTACTGTGGAAGAACTTTCATCTGATCAAGTTAGAATTTCAAGATCAGTGTTGCTTCAGAACTTCTTAAGGAACAAGGAAGTCAACTATGAGAAGTTTAGTGCTTTATATTGGCCTCATTTTAATTCCGATTCAACGAAGAGGCTTGATCCTTCTCGAGTCTTCATTGAGATAATTTCTCATATCAAAGGTGGTCTGCAATCCATTGATGCAAGCGACAGTAAGCTAAGCCGTGAGGATTATCTTAAAATGTCAGAGGGGCGTTCCTCCAATTTAACTCAGGAAAAGAGAGAGAATATATGATATATTTCAGATCTATGAAAAAAAGAAAATGGAATATGGTGAATTTGATCTTGCTGATTTTGTTAATGATCTTCACTCTAGACTCAAGCATGAAAGATATAAGGCGGACAAAATGAACTTTGTTTATATTGATGAGGTTCAAGATCTTACAATGAGTCAAATCACTTTGTTTAAGCATATGTGTGGAAATGTTGAAGAGGGGTTTGTTTTTTCCGGTGACACTGCACAGACCATTGCAAGGGGAGTTGATTTTAGGTTCCAAGACATACGCCATCTATTTTACAAGAAGTTTGTATTGGAATCCAAGAATGAAAATGAAAAGAGAAAAGAGAAAGGATTGATATCTGATGTTTTCCACTTGTCTCAAAACTTTCGTACCCATGCTGGTATTCTGAAACTGTCACAAAGCATCATTGAACTCATTTATCATTTCTTTCCGCAGTCTATTGATCCCTTGAAACCAGAAACCAGTTTGATATATGGGGAATCTCCATTGCTGCTTCAATGTGGGGATGATCAAGGGGCATTAAGGTTTTGTTTTTTTTGTTGTGAATAGTGGCATAGAAAGTTGAAATTGCTTATTATTTGTATCCTTAAATCATTTTTATTCTCTTTCTAAACAGCTCTTTCATGAGCACAACTATGAAATGGCGACGATGTGCTTTGAAAGAGCTGGCGATACATATTGGGAGAGATTGTCTAAAGCTTCTGGACTCAAGGCTATGGCTGATCGGACGCGCATTGCAAATCCTGATGAAGCTAATTCCATCTTCAGGGAAGCTGCTGAAATATTTGAAGCTATTGGCAAGGTTGACTCTGCTGCCAGATGTTTCTCTGATCTGGGAGAGTATGAACGAGCAGGTATAAATGAACTTCAAATCAATAGATTATAATTTTGCGATTTATTTTTATTTTTATATACTATACTGAAACAAAAACTGTGTATTTAATTATTAGAACAGAATACAAAAAAAAAGGATCAAGTTCATGTTATTTCAAAAAGAAAAGGCCACGAAAGCCTGAAAGCAGCAGCCTTAATAGTTTCTTATGAATTGGTTTTCTGTTGCCAGGTTGTATTTATTTGGATAAGTGTGGTGAGCTTCGAAAAGCTGCAGAATGCTTTTCTCTGGCGGGGTGTCATGAGCTTGCTGCTAATGTTTATGCGAGAGAAAATTTCTTCTCAGAATGTCTTACTGCTTGCACCAAAGGAAGATTATTTGAGATGGCCTTGGATTACATTAAATGCTGGAAACAAAATACAGCAAATGAGTGCAGTACTGCAGAGAGAAGCAATGAAATGAAAAAGATTGAACAGATGTTTTTGGAAAGATGTGCTTTACATTATTTTGAGATCAAAGATAAGAGTTCCATGATGGAATTTGTTAAGGAGTTTAATTCAATGGATTCAATTCGGAACTTCTTGACTTCATTGTGCTGCTTGGATGAACTTTTGTTGTTGGAAGAAGAAAAGGAGAATTTCATGGAAGCTGCAAATATTGCCAAGCTAATTGGTGATACATTACGCAGGGTTGATCTACTGGAACAAGCCGGAAAATTTAAAGACTCAGCTAATCTTATTCTGTTCTATGTGCTTGTCAACTCCCTTTGGTCACCAGGTAACAAGGGCTGGCCCTTAAAGCAGTTCAAAGGAAAGGGTGATCTCTTAATAAAAGCCAAAACATTTGCAAGGAATGATACAGACAGCTTTTATGAGATTGTTTGCAATGAGGCTGATATCATTTGCAATGAACAGAGTGATATGGTAACAATAATGAGTCAGATGATTACTTCGCAGAGGCACAAGTGTGTTAGCGGTGAGGTTCTATCTGCTAGAAAAATTCTCGACGTGCACCTTTCATTAAAACCCACCAAGTACTATTGGCAAGAGGAACTGGTGACTGATAGTATGAAGCATTCAAAAGACATGATATCTAAAAACCAGGTATCAATAGAGTCACTGGTCTACTTTTGGAATTTTTGGAAGGGCAAGATTGTTGGCGTTCTTGAATATCTTACATGTCTTGAGACCCAAGAAGTTAATGAGTTTAGATATTATGGAGAGTTCTGTTTTAATTTTTTAGGTGTTTGGAGGGAGTTCAATAGTTTGAATCCAGTATTTTTTCTTCTAAACCCTGAGGCTGATTGGGCAAGAGATTTGGCTAAACGATCAAATAGTGGAAAGTTGGTATCTATTGATTTACACCAACTTGTTTCTGCTGCTCAAAGATATTGGTGTTCTGAGATGCTTTCTGTTGGTGTCATGGTTTTGGACAGGCTCAAAGTTCTTTTCAACTTTCCGATCCAGAATTGTGATAATATTTTCTTCAAAAGCAGGGTTCTTACCCTGATCTATGAGGTTGCAACATTTCTTCTGGATGCAAAAATTCTGAAGCTGAGGCATCATGAGTCTGAGAATCTGTTGAAGTACATCAGATTTTCTACTGAAAACATAGTTGATTACATATTCCCTGAATGGCCTAAACCATCAAGCGAAAACTTGATTTTACTCAGAGGAACAGACACTACTAAGAGTATGCTGAATCGAGTCATAGCTGAGTCTGACAGTCTAAGTAAAAACCCCACTTACGGACGAATTGGAAGAATTGCCATGATTATTCTTGGATCTGGGAAGGTGAATAGAGAACACTGTGGGAAGATTATAACAAAATTGAACCGCGATGAAAAGTGGAAACCGTGGAAGGTATTCTTTGAAGTTCTAGGCAATGTTAGGGGATCAGATTTTCCAGACAACCCTGTATCTCCCAACAAAGGAGAAAAATCAACACAAGATCGCCCTGCGAACGCATCTGAGATAGGAGTTTGGGAGAAGTATCTTATTAGTATTTTCAAAGATGCTTTAGAAAATACGTACAACACCAATTGGAGGACAGTTAACGACTACATATCGCCTAGTTGTTTCTTGTATCTTATCGAGTACCTTCTGAGCTGGTTGTGTTGCTTCAATGGTTATTTTTTATCCACCAGATCCACATTTGTCGAATGTCTTATGTACCATGAGAGGCTCATCTGCCTCGCAGGTCAAACAAGATCATTTGAATTTAATGCAGAACCCATACTTGCATTCTTATGCAATGTAGTCCAAGAATTTCTTAACAACAAGATAGATACACTTGACTGGATAGGAAAATCTACCACAGCAGTGATGGAACACTACTCTCTTCTTGTTACGAGACTTGTGGTGCTGACATGTTTAGTTTGTGTCAACTTTGGCTCGAGTACTGAATTACTCGTCAATTTGTTGAAGAAGATGTACATAACCGAACAACTACCACACTTGTTTTGTGTAGTGCTCAAGAGAGTAAGGAGAAGAGACAACAGTCAAGAGCTCAATGTGAATTTGATTGCTGAAGCTCTTAAGAAAATCGACAATCCTATGGTGATCGTGAACTTATGGGGATGTTGTCCGTTCAAGTCATGTCCTGATGCTATGTATGTAAGTATGAGTTCCAAGCCCTCCAAAAATGAAATTTTGGGAGTGTTGTTTCCAGATAAGGTTGATGGTTCAATGAGCTCAGTTGGAGTTGGAAGTGCTGTGGATGCTAGTTCTGAGGGTGACTTACCGTTGTCCAATGCTTCTAAGGACGAGGCGCCATCCTTGTCCGAGGCTTGCCAAGCTAGTGAAGTACAAAACAAGGGAAGTAAGCAGTCTAAGAGAAGCAAAAAGAGCAAATCAGGAAGAAAGAAGAAATAGGCTTAGTTAAGCATTCAATAATGAATTTGGTAGTTCTTATTAACTCTTATGATTAAACTTAAATGTATTATTTTTATGTATTACCGCATACTTTATGAATATGAATAATATTATTGTCTTGAAACAATTTGTGTAGATTTTGTTACTATCTCAATTCTCTAGATATTGATATGATTTGGTTTTAAGTATATTTATAAAAAAAGCACATTGAAAGAGAATCATGAATAATAAAGTTGATGTATAGTTCCACTAATACATCAACTTGATGAGTATCAAAAGTCTATCCCAAATGTTTCATAAAAGAATATGAAGTCCCAAATACATGACACAATAGCTAACACATAGACAAACAAATTAAATTAATTATATAAACTATATTTGTATGCAATCTCATACATAACTTGGATGAAAAGTAGATTTTCATTATAACAGTTGATTAGCATTTTAGATTAAATTTTAAGTCTTTTAATAGATTTATTAATATATGTTTTGGGTTGAGAAAACTTAGAGAATGAGTTAGGTCCGAAACTTTTTAGAAAATTGTAGAAAAGGAAGTTATTTTTTTTTTAAGCAATTAGTGAAAAGACTTAGATTTTTAGTGTTATTTTAAGTTTTTCTTATTACATAATAAATATGAATTGACAGTTTATTTATAAAAATATTTTCATAAAGTGTGGACAACATTTATATTTTTTATGTAATTTTAATTATCAAAATACCACTTACGCTATTACTTACACAATCAGACGATGGTTGCAGGGTAGTTGCTGCGTGGTTGCGCGGTGGTTGCATCAGACGAAGGTTTCAATCAGACGATAGTTGCAGGGTAGTTGGCCAAAGGTTGCATCAGACAAAAGTTTTAATGAGATGAAAATTGCTGGGTAGTTGGCCGAAGGTTGCATCAGACGAAATAACTGTTAGCAAAATATTTATGCAACTGTAATACAACTATTGTGATACATTAAAAATCAGAACAATATTTTCACGTACGTATAACTCTATCTACGTGTCTTTTTATGATTTAATATGAACAAATTCACCATTAAAAATTTGAAAAACAACGAAAATACACCAGGATAAATATTTTACTATAGTATTGACGTAATTTTTTTTTTTTGGATTATACTTGAGTTGGATTGTTTGGGAACTCCAGTTCAACTTTTTGAGATATGCCTTTCATGGATTTGAAAATTGAAGTCAGAACATTAGTTTTATGCAAATTAAAATGGATTTCCAGTTAAACTTTAGTTTCGTAGTAATTTTTCTACACTTTTTTTCTTCATGAATTCGAATCAGCCCTTGTTTTGATTGATTCTAATTGTCTTCTCAGGTGAAGTCGCCGGAATTAATGATGGTTCTCTTTCTGGTTGAACTTTTGTTTCGGTTGTGTTGGGTTGTTGCGTGGTTGCGCAATGGTTGCGCGATAGTTGCCCAGAAAGCATAGATCTTGGGTTGAATGTGTGTGTAAGTGGTATTTGTGTATTTTTTTTTTATTTGGGTTGTATATTTGTTTGTTTGGCCAACTGGAAGTATTATTACTTTTTTTTTAATTAAAACTGAAAAAAGCCTTTCTTTTAATCTGAGAAAAAAAAATGAATTTCATAATTTACTTTTATTAATGGAAAGTTTTTTTTTTCTTTTGCAATTAATTGACAACAATAATGTTGTTTTTTTTTTATTTTTGAAAAAAAATGGTCACATTAAAACTTCAAGAGTAAACCTAGTGGGAGAAACCTCAAGAGGAAAAAGTGCCAGATGTAGCGTGCGATTCAAGATGGCACGATACAAGCTAAGTGATGCCCACAAGGTAGCCAAGTGGTGGCACATGTTGGTGTGCATGCTGATGCTTAGTTTGTACGGTAGTAATATTTTCGTAAATATCTTCAATTGTCCAGATCGGGACGGGACTTGGTATTCGCTTTATATTTGGGTCTACGAATACAATAGTGCAATCTGATTTGAGAAACTGTGTGATTTGGTATATGGTGATTGTTGGAATTTATTTTACCAGAATCTTAGATCTACTCACAAGTATGTTGATTAACACCCTAAATATGAACTTTCTAAAACGATGAAATAAGCACATATAAAGTTTAGGAAACCTTACATTAGGTGCAGCGGAATATAATGACTCCTTCCGTTAAGATATCTAGCCCTTGATTCCTTTCTGTAGCAGAGCATTATCAATATCTGAACCTGGATCTCTTTCTCTGAATCTTTGATGCTGAAACTCCTTCTCTAATGATCTTTCTTCACGATCTTCCTCACGATGATTGAGTTATCACTTGCTGTGTGTGGGCACTACTCTTACACTAAGAATTTCGAAATCTCAATGAGGAAGAGAGAGAGAGTGGGTTCGGCCAAAGATAGGGAGAGAGAAGGCTCAGTTTTTTTCTGAATGAAAAAGTAGAAAATTTAAGTGTAAATTTCCTGAAGCCTTCACTATCTATTTATAGCATTCCACTAGGGTTAGGTTTGAATTATTTGGCATTAAAATAATGAAAATATCAGAGGTAAAACCCTACAAAAGTGGCCGGCCCTATACATGTGGATTTGGGCCTCACTTTTTGCAATTTTGCAGTTTTATCTTTTCTGCATCTGATTTTCTCAAAAACCCCAATTTTCTAATTCAACCATTTAAATGCCAATTCTAACTATTTAATAACTATAAATAATTATTAAATAATATTGTCATTTATCATATTTATTAATTGAACCATACAAAGTATCATAATTAACAAATATGCCCCTAAAACTCTTTCTTTACAATTTTTCCCTTAGTGAAAAATTCACAAATAGACATAGTCTAATTTGAGAATTATAATTGCTTAATCAAAACCAATTATATGAGTCTTACAAGCAATATTATCTCAACTAGTGCGGGGACCATGAGTCTACATAACCGAGCTTCCAATAAGTAGATCAAGAATTTATTACTAAAATTCACTAACTTATTAATTCTTCGTTGAATCCACGCATAGAACTTAGAATTGCACTCTTAGTTATATAGAATGCTCTATATGTTCCACCATATAGACACATCATCAGTTATCCATTGTTATAATACTAATTTGATCACTGATCCTCTATATGAATGATCTACATTGTAAAGGGATTAGATTACCGTTACACCCTACAATGTATTTATTCCTTAAAATACTTAACCCCGTATAAATGATATTTCAGCTTATGTGAAATGAGTACTCCACCATTTATGTTCGTTTGGTCAAGCTCGAAGGAGATCATCCTTTGCTTACTATTCGCCAGATAGAAGCTATAGATTCCATGTTTATGCTAGCGCTCCCACTCAATTGCACTACCGTGTTCCCAAAATGTACGTATCACCCTGACCTAAAAGTAGGCTTAACTAACAAATCAAAGAACACGAATAGCCTTTCAAGATTGAGCCTAATCATATCAGGATTAAGATCATTTGATCTAGGATCAACTAGGCGATATTGACTTGAATAGATATTACGGTAAATTTAATAAATCTAAGTCAAAGTTCAATATCGGTCCCTTCCGATGCATACTCCATGCATCCAACCTGAGCTTTACTTTAACCAATGCTCTGGAAAGAACATAGCACTTCTCCAAATGCAAGTAAACTCTGTTGTAGATTATCATATTAGTAAAACCCTATGTCTGATAAATCTAGGAAACTTTATTCACATAGTCATGTTTACTTTCCAATGTGTTGACGGCACAATAAACAGGATCAAGTATGTGAAAAGGGTTTCAGATGAATTCATACATTATGTACATATAATCATGAAATAAATCATGTGAACCATGCAACATTAAATGCTATTTCTGATCTATATTAATAAGTAAATCTGATTATATTGAAATGAGTTTTATTTAGGGCATAAAACCCAACAAACTCCCACTTGCACTAATATAAAACAAAAAGTGCGTTTCAAATAATCTCAACACCTTGATATACAAATCAAGTGTAGTAGTAGTAAACTCCTCGTAATAGGATCTGAAAGGTTGAATTAACAACAACCTTGTCTCCACCATTACTCTTCCTTAATCACAAAATCATTGATAATGTGAAATTCCTCTCTATATGTCTACTCTCTTGGGATACTGGATTCTATATCTTTGGCAACTACTTTTGGTTAATTAGGAAATTAACACTAGTAGTTAAGGCAATTTGGAATGATGCCAAAAATGTATAGAACTTTCCTTAGACTGAATAAGTACCTTTCCTGCAACTTTAACATCCAGTCCCTCTCTAGTAGACCTAGAGACTTCAGATAGGTTTTTACACTTCTCCAAAATCACTATTCCACCCCCAGAGTAACCACCATCTTATCAGAAAGATTTTCTAGCACAAAGGCAAATTTCGAAATCTGATATGGTGTAGTCTAAGAGTTTTAAACACACTCTTATAGACTAACATATAGTTCCTCTTCTTAATCTTAGGATTTACTTGATTGTCTTCCAATGTTCTTCTCCTGGATTAATCTGATACCTACTCATTACTCCCACTCAACAGCAGGTGTCTGGTCTAAGGCATACAAAAGCATATCTAAGACCTCTCACTGTTGATTTAAGAAATTCTTTCATGGCTTTATCTTTTCTGGAATAGTTGAGACTTTTCCTTAGATAAATAAAATCTATGTCTAAGAAGTTGTGAAGCTTCTATAGATTGCCATTAGAAAGAAAATGCTTCAGCATCTTACTAATGTAAGTTGCTTGCATTAGAGTAAGTAATTACCAGGTATACCACAAGCCATAGGTTTAGATAAACTCAAACCTATAGTACTAGGAACAGGAAGTTTGTTAAGTCCATAGAATAGACTTATTAACTAAAATTTCCTTTTATGTTCTTGTAATAGAAAACTTTAGGTTACTCCATGTGAATGGATCAAACTATAGTTTTCTTTGGCTTTCTTCTTAGTTTCTTATCTTGACAATCCATTACTTGTTTAAACTCAGAATGGATTTTAATCACTAGTGTCTCCCAAGTCATGAGAAGGTGAGTTCCTAGAAACTCTCCCACTACGACAAGGTACCGTGAATTATGTCTAAGAAAACTAAATGGTATTGATCTCTTCGATTGTGACAAGACAACAGAGGCAGTGGGATCATCATATGTTATATAAGATGATAGAACACTTTTGGAATCAAGAAAAATATCTCCTTTATTTGATACTTGTTTTCAGACTTAGTCATTATCTTAGAAAAGTAGTATTTGTTTGAACAAACACTTTCTTATCTATTGACAATGGGATGGTCCACCCCTAATCACTTAGAATAGCTAACAAACCATGGTTAATAGTTCTAGCTTTTCTTAAGATTTTGATTAGGTCATCCATGAATCTAGTAATGATTTACATTAAGTATACAACCATTACATCATTCTGAAATTGTATTACCATAGAAGGAATTAGGCAACGACTAGTAACTAATCATCAACATGCAACTCGAAATTTCTGGGGAGGTAAGTTTGGATATAATTCAAAAATCAATTTAATGATCTTTCAACTGCATATCTACTAACTATTTATCCACCCCTATCAGTTCGCAAGATCTTTAACCACTTACCTTAATGGTTTTAACCATTGCTAGAAATTAATGAAAATTTTCAAACATTTCAAATTTCTTGCTAAAAGGTATATCTAGAGTTATCGTTTTAAGAATACAACGAAAAACTCATATCCACCCCTGAATGTACATCCATCTGCGAACGAGATGAACTACTTTCAGTGGATATAGGCATATTAACTCTTTGCAGAGATTGATCTTGTCAAATCCACTATGAACAAGATACAAATGCCATAGATTAAAAAAAAATGTGGTAGTGTCTTTTGATGACTTAGGTTTATAAAAGAATTCTTAGAATAGTGCAAGTGGATCCTGGTCACAGAATACCTAACTCATATTCCATACAGTTTGAATCCATTAATAAAAGATGGATATTAAACACTTGAGAAAGTGTAACTGTATTGTAGCTGGAATTAGAAATATAAGAAAATTTCTATTTGGAATCTAAAATTAAAGTCAAAGACTTAAAATTTATACCAAATATAATGAGTAATTCTATCTTGGACCACCACTATTAATAGAACTCTAAGTCTGATTTGCTTATACAAGTAGGAGATTTCTAAGATTGAGGTTTTATATCAATTGGGAATAGAATTTCGGGATTATAATCATATGCGTCATTTAAATTTCTTAAGAGAAAATATAGAATGACATGAAATGATTTATAGACCATTCATCCAATAATTTCGTTTATAAATGAGAATCCAACGATGCTTCGATTAGCGAATGTCAAAGTAATTTTATTTATACAATCTTCTTGTTTCATATCGTAAAAATACTAGTCTAAGGTGTCATCAACTGATGAACAGCTAGATGTCGCATATACAATATTTATCTTTTGAGATCTAACACTATTATGTATGTCTAATGGTGAAAATCCACTAGGGATTTATCTCATTAGATAAACAAGCCAAGTTAGACCAACAATGAAGATTCGAAATTAAACTACAACTTAATAACAGAAAATAACATGGTTCAATATAAATTCATACATAACTCAGAAATTATAAACATATAGCAAGTAAGAATGACAAGTGAAAATACTAAAACTTACAATCCTAAATAATTTCCAAGGTTTTTCAACAAACTGATACAGTGTCCCGTTTAGGCGAAAGTCAAAGCATCATCCATTGAATAGAGTTGTCAGCTCATCTAAAATGATAACCATTCTAGCAACCTTTTATTCGATCAAGATTGGAATTCAGCGTTGTCCAGTTTAGGCGAGAGTCAAGGCAATTCTATCTTATGAGCTTCCACCATTGTTTCATAATTTGCAAGTCAAGTATGGTCGCCACCATTAGGGTGATCCATACCATACAAAACACTTACAAACTACTTATCATTCGAGATTAAACGGTGCGAAATTGCTAATGAACGTTCCTCCATTCGGGATGATTACTCACTATAACAAACGCGGTGTAAAACCCACAATGGAGATCGAATATCTTAATAATAAAGCTCATTATTTAAAGAGAGTTGTATTTTCTTTGATTCTCTTTATTTAATCTATTTATTTTAAATATATATTTATTTAATTAAAATTTCCAATTAAGAATGAAAAATTCTAAATATAAATTTTAATTTAATATTTATAAATTTTACTTAGATGGATATGAAAATAACATGAATTATTTCCATCTTAGTAATAATTTCCAATAAATATTTAGAAAAATATTCAATTTAAGTTGTTACAAAATTAATTTAAATTAATTTACAACTCAAATTTAATTTTCTATAAATATATATTGCATTTCGAAAAATTTAAGTATTCAAGGGTACAATTTTCGAAAATGCATGTTAAAATAAAAAATTAATCCTGGAAAAATTATTCTAATTTAATGTTGGCCCAAAATTAATTAATAAAATTAATTTACAACAAAAAATATAATTTTCCTATTTAATTAAATATATAAGAAAAATTTCAAATATTTAAGTACGATGATGAAAATCAACTTAAATATTAATTTTCTATTTAATTAAATACACTAGAAAAATACTTCAAGCAAAAATATCACCTATCTAGATTTTCCTTTGACTAATTAATTCAATTTCTAATAATATATTTTAATTCATGTATTTTAAATTAATCAATTAATAAAAAAATCATTGATTTAAGTTGATCAAAGAATTAATTAAAATAAATAATTAATTTACAACTTAATCTATTTTTCAAGATAAATTCAAAATCATCTTGCATTATGAAATACAATTTCGAAAATTGATTAATAAAATAAATAAAAAATATATTTTACTTTATTTATTTTAATTAATCATTAAATGAAAAAATCATTGATTTAAGTTGGTCCAAAATTAAAATAAATAATTTACAACTTTAATCTATTTTTCAAATAAAATTCGAAATTCCAGCATTTAAGAAATGTAATTTCGAAATTTGATTAATAAAATAAAGAAAAAATATATTTTGAAAATTATTTAAATTTAGTTGAAAAAATAAATTTCAACTAAAAATAATTTTCTATTTAATTAAGTGTCATGAAAAAGAAATATTTAAGTATCATGATGAAAATCAACTTAGATATTTAATTTTCAAATTAATTAAATGTATTAAATTCAAGAAATAAATAATTAAGTGTAGAGAATGCTTAATTATTGATCTCTAGTTTAATACTAGGAAAAAATATACTTAAAATAAAATTGTACCAAAATTAATTATTTAAATAATTAATTTCATAATATTTTCCTATTTAATATTAGAAATAATAAGTAGTCTAGAAATAACTATCTAGAAAATATCTTATTTGACTAAGTATATTTTCCACAAAATTTGAAAAAATATCTAATTTAAGTTGTATTAGAAAAAATCTAGACCTTAAAAATTATCAAATTTAAATTTAATTAAATATCAAAAATTAAGTTGTAACCACTTAATTTAAAAATATTCCATTTTAAGTTAATATTCGAAAAGATATTAACTTAAAAAATATCTAAAGAATCTTAATAACCAATGCCTAAAATTCCTCAACTTAATTTTGAAATTTTAAATCCAAAAGATATTCAGATTTAAGTTGGTTAGTTGTAGATAACTGAATATCAACTTAAATAGGAATATTTAATGAAAAATTTAACTTAAGCTTCAGAAAGAATCTAGATGGTTATAATTCTTTATTTAATTAAATACAAGAAAATACATATAGTTTAGCTTAGAATAAAAAATTCTTTAAACTATGATTTTCTTAAATTAATTTCAAAATAAATAAAATTAATTATGTTGCTAATTAATTTTATTAGGTTAAACTAGTTTAATTAACCTAATACAGTTATTCAAATCAGGCAAATGGGCCTTCACAATTGGTGTGGTTCATGTGAGGGGGTGCTGGGTTCAGTATGTCGTACCCACTTTTATGGCTCCCAACTCTCACACAAGGCCCAAAAGAGAGGAATTTAACCTTAAAATGAACAACTGTTATTAATTGAATAGGCCCAAAAACCAAATAGACCTAAATAAAATCTATCAAGAACTATGATATTTTATTTAGCAACAACAACCTATATGCATCTATAATGAAATTAAACACATAGTGTAATGACCGCTTTAGTAATTTGGATTAGTAAAGGCAATTAGCAATAATTTTTATTATTTTATTATTATTTGTGAATTTATTTAATTATGGATCCCAATATTTAGAAATAAATATTAGAGTTATAATATCTCAATTCTGGAGATTTTATTAAACTCTAGGGGTATTATTTAGCTTATATGTAAAATATGTTATTTTTGTGATTTTTGCTCGACGACAACGGAAAATGCGATGGATGGCTAGGTTGATCACATGGGTAAGTTTAGAACCTTATTTCTTAGTGGGAAATATTCTTGAGGAAATAAATTATTGGTATTGAGCGGGGTTATGGAAATTGACCATTTTACCCCTAGCTTTAGAAATACCCAAGTTATAACTTTAAGGGCATTTTTATCATTTGGGTAAATGAGAGATAGGTGGCTGCCCTAGGTATTTGACACCTAGCATTTAACTTTCAGCAAAGGGTTTAATTAATCCTTTTTCCCAATTTAGAAAATCAAAGAAAGAAAGGAAAAATTAGAAAAAAAAAATGTCATTTTGAAAGAGAAGCTCTTTCTTCTCTCTCTCTCTCTTCGAAGGCAGCAAGAACAAGGGAAGGGGTTGCTGATTCTTGGTGATTTCAGAAAGGAAACTTTGGGAGATTCAAGTTAAGGTAAGCCCTAGTGAACCCCTCTTTAGTTTTTTTAAGTCTTGCTTAGTTTGAAATGGTGAAATTGTGTTATAGGAGCTGTTAGAGTTTGATGTTGGTTTGGTTTGAATTCTAGGGTTAGGTTGAGTTGAATTTAGCCCATAGCAGCTGGTTTTGAGTTTATTTGGTTGGTTTTGCGTAACTTTGAACACGGAGTTCAAAGCTTTGAGCTTTAATGGCAAATTGATTTTGATTGGTTTATTCTGTGAAATACTGGCTGGGTTTTATTGTTTGTACATTGAATAGGAGCTCTGGAAGGTTTCATGGAAATTGGTGAAGAATTGAGCAACAAATGAAAAGTTTGGGGAATACTGGTGCAAACCGGCTAGCCGGTTTGCAGTGCCACAAAAACCGGCTAGCCAGTTTTGGCAGGGTTCCCCGGGCCTTTCATTTTCTCAATTTTTGCCTTTTCGATGCCTCGGTTGGGTGTTTCCCCATTTCCAGAGTTAGAATAACCCATTAAGAACATAGCAGAACCTAGGGTTTTGGTTTTGGGTTTCTCGAGATTAGGGTTTTAATCATGTGACTTACCCGGTTTCAAAATGTGATTAGGGCATCCATCTAGCACAAGATTTCCGTTCAGGTCGGCCAGCACGTTTGAATTCGGAAAACAGGTAAGAACTGAATATAACGTGTGACATAAATATCTGGGTGTATGTATATGTATGATATATATATGCATGAAGTGTGTATCCTTGTATATGTTTGGGTGATATCATAGCGACACAACCATTGTGTCGGTTCAGTAGTACATGCATCGTACTGGTTAAGAATGTTATTCACCCTGGAAAGTATGATTTGGTACTATCATAGCGACACAACCATTGTGTCGGTTCAGCAGTCCAGGCATCGTACTGGTTAAGAGTGATATCATGGCCAATCATACTTTTGGATGCTATTGATGCTATCATAGTGGCACGAACATAGTGCCGGTCCTACAACACGATTATAGTACTGGTAGGAGTGATATCATGGTCAGTAACACAAGCAGTTAGAATGTTCTTGCTCATCTGTTAAGCCCTGTAGATAGGTGTATGGACGCCTATTTACAGGTCAGAATTTATGTGATATGTTATATGCATTTCTTACTGAGTCTGTCGACTCACAGTTCTGCTTCCATGTGCAGGTAAAGGAAAGGCGAAGGCTGAACAGGAGTGAACCTGAGCTCAGATGAGATTGTACATGTCAAAGCAGCGCGACCTGGAGTGTTCGGTCTCGGGACATCTGGGGATCTTATTTTGATAGTCGCTGTGCGACCTGTAATAATTATATATTTTGGAATGTTAACTTTTAAAAGTTTAAAAACGGGATCCCGATATATGTAAATATTTTATTACGTTTCAAAGTTTAATAATTAATATAAAAGTTTTAATTTGACACGTTTTTCGAGAAAATTCTTTGATTAGCAAAGACTGCACTATAATTGAAAAAGCACTGTAGCGTGCCTTAGCATTAGGGCGTTGCACATAGGCTCACACAGGCACACTTTGGATGGGTCCTATCATGTTGCTAGGTCATACACAGATGAAAGAAGATTGTGAAAATTACCTGTTACAAATTATTTACTTGACCAAGGGAGCCATGAGTTAAAATCAGATCATTGGATCTGTCAACAAGTTAACCATGGCTATTTGCAATCAAGCAATAATAGGTTTTGAAAACTTACACATAAGCTAAAACACAAACTCCTGCAACAAGGTTAGCTGCATAGTTGGATGTAGGATTTATTTAACTTTAAATTAAATAAATAATTTCGAAATAATTAATTAAATAAATAAAATATTTATTTTTCAAAAATTTAAAAAAAATAAAAAAAAATCGAAATTTTTTTTTAAAAAAATTAAACCTACAATTTTGAAAAATTAGGTTTCAACCAACCTAAATATCATTTCAAAATTTGCTAACTACTTTTAAAATTTAAATGTTATTTTATAAATAAAAATTAAATAAAAAATGAAAAAAGATAAATGAATATCTTTTTCAGATTTTAAATGTAATTTAAATAAATAAAATAATAAAATTTAAAAGTTAGCAAAATATCTTACATCTATTTAAAATTACATGATTATAGTTATCTTATTTTAAATTTAAATAAGGTCAAATTATTTAAAAAAAAGATTTAATTTAAAATTTTAAAATCTGACCTTAAATTTAAAAATAAGATAAGATATAATCAAATTTAAATATAAGATAGATTATTAAGCAAAAAAAGATAGATACTAACTATTTTTAAATTCAAATTACACTAATATCTTGAATTAAATTTAAAAAATATTAAATTAATTCATAATGATAATTAGAATTGAATTAGGAATAGTAATAGTATAAATACAGAACTACACAAAAAATCGGAAGTTAATTCCATGAAAAAGCATGAAAAAACGAAGAAAAACGAAAAAAATTGTGAGTAGTACGGACAGTTTTCGCGCGCGCATGAGAATTTCAGCACAACTCCCTTTTTTTTTTTTAATCTTCAAAAAATCATAACTAATTCAAATAAAATCGAAATTAAGTTCTGTAAAAAAGTAACTTGCTTAATTTTTTCCATACTATCCAATAAAAACAATTCCAGAGACAGATATTCAATTATTTTTTACGAAAATTCACAAACACCAATCAATCATCAAATAACACTCAATACAACATGATACCATCCAAAAACAAACAAACAATCGTTTTAAAGTCCAAATTTCTTGCAAGTAAATCAATTACCATGGCTCTGAGGCCAGTTGTTGGAATTTATTTTACCAGGATCTTAGATTTACTCACAAGTATGTTGATTAACACCCTAAATATGAACTTTCTAAAACGATGAAATAAACACATATAAAGTTTAGGAAACCTTACATTGGGTGCAACAGAATATAATGACTCATTCCGTTCAGATATCTACCCCTTGATTCCTTTCTGTAGCAGAGCATCATCAATATCTGAACCTGGATCTCTTTCTCTGAATCTTTGATGCTGAAACTCCTTCTTGCTGAATGTCTTTCTTCACGATCTTCCTCACTATGATTGAGGTATCACTTGCTGTGTGTGGGCACTACTCTTACACTAAGAATTTCGAAATCTCAATGAGGAAGAGAGAGAGAGTGGGTTCGGCCAAAGATAGGGAGAGAGAAGGCTCAGTTTTTTCTGAATGAAAAAGTAGAAAATTTAAGTGTAAATTTCCTGAAGCCTTCACTATCTATTTATAGCATTCCACTAGGGTTAGGTTTGAATTATTTGGCATTAAAATAATGAAAATATCAGTTTAAATTGCCTATAAAAGTGGCTGGCCATGCTTAGTGGATTTGGGCCTCACTTTTTGCAATTTTGCAGTTTTACCTTTTCTGCATCTGATTTTCTCAAAAACGCCAATTTTCAAATTCAACCATTTAAATGTCAATCCTAACTATTTAATAACTATAAATAATTATTAAATAATATTGTCATTTATCATATTTATTAATTGAACCATACAAAGTATCATAATTAACAAATATGCCCCTATAAACTCTTTCTTTACAATTTCGCCCTTACTTAGTGAAAAAATTCACAAATAGACATAGTCTAATTTGAGAATTATAATTGATTAATCAAAACCAATTATATGAGTCTTACAAGCAATATTATCTCAACTAGTGAGGGACCATGGGTCTACATAACCGAGCTTCCAATAAGTAGATCAAGAATTTATTACTAAAATTCACTAACTCATTAATTCTTCGTTGAATCCACGCATAGAACTTAGAATTGCACTCTCAGTTATATAGAATGCTCTATATGTTCCACCATATAGACGCATCATTATTTATCCATTGTTATAATCCTAATTTGATCAATGATCCTCTATATGAATGATCTACACTGTAAAGGGATTAGATTACCGTAACACCCTACTATGTATTTTATCCTTAAAACACTTGACCCCGTATAAATGATATTTCAGCTTATGTGAAATGAGTACTCCACCATTTATGTTCGTTTGGTCAAGCTCGAAGGAGATCATCCTTTGCTTACTATTCGCCAGATAGAAGCTATAGATTCCTTGTTTATGTTAGCGCTCCCACTCAATTGCACTACCGTGTTCCCAAAATGTATGTATCACCCTGACCTAAAAGTAGGCTTAACTAACAAATCAAAGAACACGAATAGCCTCTCAAGATTGAGCCTTGATTAGTAGTTAAAAATACACTTTTATTTATTTTAAATGATAAAATAAATTGAGTTTTAATTGATATTTTCATAAAATTATTGTAATATATTTTATAAATGAAAATATTTGATTTTGATTCAATTTATGTCTTTCTTGTAGGAATTAAAGTGTATTTTTGTTGAAAGAAAGAGAAAGGAGCAAAGTTGAAAAGAAATGAAGAAAAAAATGGCATTTTTGTTGAAGTCCAAAGCAACCCAACCCAAAAAGGTTAAGCCTAGCCCATGAAGCTCATCATCAATTTTGTCTCTTCCAAAGCATGTGATGCAATGATGATAAGTCTAGGTCATCATCAACCCTATTTTCCTCTTCCACACTCAACCTTCATCCTAAGAGTAGAAGTCAAAATCACAATGATAACAAAAATAATATTAATTTTATTTTTGATTTGAAATGTCAAATTTAATCTTAATATTTATTTTATAATCCCAAATTTTTATTTATTTATTTTTAGTCCTTTTATGGCTCTATAAATAGGAGCTCATTTTAGTAATTTTTGGTGTGTAATTTTTAGTGTAGAAAAACTATAGCAAAATTCTCTCAACTTTTCTTCTCATCTTTTCTCTTTAGAAATTTTATGAGAATGGTTAGCATAATGGCCTAATCTTCCTTGGAAGGTTAGGGATGATTCCATATGCAAAGTGAGGTTATTTTGTATCTTTGATTCACTTTTTGTTGTAATGTTTATTTGAGTAATGCAAGTTCATATTCCACTTTTATTTTTATGTTCTTCTTCCATCTATACTATCTATGCTATTATACCAAATATATATATAGACTTAGTCATGCTCTTTCTATATATTTTTATTTAGTGATTATAGTAATGGTAGTATTGCTCATTTCTATCTTTTATGTTCATTTTTATTTACTTTTTGTTAAATGATATATAGGTTTAGTCATGCTCTCCCTATGTGTCTAAAAATTAATAAAAGTAATATTAATGTTCATTTCCTTCACTATCACCTCCATCTCCATCTCTATCTCTTTGTCATTATTCTTACTAAAAATATATAGGATTAGTCATGCTCTTTCTGTTGGAAATTATTTTACCAGGATCTTAGATCTACTCACAAGTATGTTGTTTAACACCCTAAATATGAACTTTCTAAAACGATGAAATAAACACATATAAAGTTTAGAAAACCTTACATTGGGTGTAGCGGAATATAATGACTCCTTCCGTTTAGATATCTAGCCCTTGATTCCTTTCTGTAGCAGAGCATTATCAATATCTGAACCTGGATCTCTTTCTCTGAATCTTTGATGCTGAAACTCCTTTTGCTGAATGTCTTTCTTCACGATCTTCCTCACTATGATTGAGGTATCACTTGCTGTGTGTGGGCACTACTCATACACTAAGGATTTCGAAATTGAAGGAAGAAGAAAGAGAGAGTGGGTTCGGCCAAAGAGTGCGTTTCAAATAATCTCAACACCTTGATATACAAATCAAGTGTAGTAGTAGTAAACTCCTCGTAATAGGATCGGAAAGGTTGAATTAAACACAACCTTTTCTCCACCATTACTCTTCCTTAATCACAAAATCATTGATAATGTGAAATTCCTCTCTATATGTCTACTCTCTTGGGATACTGGATCCTATACCTTTGGCAACTACATTTGGTTAATCAGGAAATTAACACTAGTAGTTTAAGGCAATTTGGAATGGTGCCAAAGATGTATAGAACTTTCCTTAGACTGAATAAGTACCTTTCCTGCAGCTTTAACATTCAGTCCCTATCTGGTAGACCTAAAGAATTCAGATAGGTTTTTCCACTTCTCCAAAATCACTATTCCACCCCCAGAGTAACCACCATCTTATCAGAAAGATTTACTAGCACAAAGACAAATTTCGAAATCTGATATGGTGTAGTCTAAGAGTTTTAAACACACCCTTATAGACTAACATATAGTTCCTCTTCTTTATCTTAAGATTTACTTGATTGTCTTCCAATGTTCTTCTCCTGGATTAATCTGATACCTACTCATTACTCCCACTCAACAGCAGGTGTCTGGTCTAAGGCATACAAAAGCATATCTAAGACCTCTCACTGTTGATATAAGAAATTCTTTCATGGCTTTATCTTTTCTGGAATAGTTGAGACTTTTCCTTAGATAAATAAAATCTATACCTAAGAAGTTGTGAAGCTTCTATAGATTGCCATTAGAAAGAAAATGTTTCAGCATCTTACTAAAGTAAGTTGCTTGCATTAGAGTAAGTAATTACCAGGTATACCACAAGCTATAGGTTTAGATAAACTCAAACCTATAATACTAGGAACAGGAAGTTTGTTAAGTCCATTGAATAGACTTATAAACGAAAATTTCCTTTTATGTCCTTGTAATAGAAAACTTTAGGTTACTCCATGTGAATGGATTAAACCATAGTTCTATTGGCTTTCTTCTTAGTTTCTTATCTTGACAATCCATTACTTGTTTAAACTCACAATGGATTTTAATCACTAGTGTCTCCCAAGTCATAAGAAGGTGAGTTCCTAGAAACTCTCCCACTACGACAAGGTACCGTGAATTATGTCGAAGAAAACTAAATGGTATTAACCTCTTTGGTTGTGACAAGACAACAGAGGCAGTGGGATCATCATATGTTATATAAGATGATAGAACACTTTTGGAATCAAGAAAAATATCTCCTTTATTTGCTACTTGTTTTCAGACTTAGTCATTATCTTAGAAAAGTAGTATTTGTTTGAACAAACACTTTCTTATCTATTGACTATGGGATGGTCCGCCCCTAATCACTTAGAATAGCTAACAAACCATGGTTAACAGTTCTAGCCTTTCTTAAGATTTGATTAGGTTATCCATGAATCTAGTAATGATTTACATTAAGTATACAACCATTACATCATTCTGAAATTGTATTACCATAGAAGGAATTAGGCAATGACTAGTAACTAATCATCAACATGCAACTCGAAATTTCTGGGGAGGTAAGTTTGGATATAATTCAAAAATCAAATTAATGATCTTTGAACTGCATATCTACTAACTATTTCTCCACCCCTATCAGTTCGCAAGATCTTTAACCACTTACCTTAATGGTTTTAACCATTGCTAGAAATTAATAAAATTTTTCAAACATTTCAAATTTCTTTGCATAAGGTATAATCTAGAGTGATCATTTTAAGAATACAACGAAAAACTCATATCCACCCCTGAATGTACATCCATATGCGAATGAGATGAACTACTTTCAGTGGATATAGGCATATTAACTCTTTGCAGAGATGGATCTTGTCAAATCCACTATGAACAAGATACAAATGTCATAGATTGAAAAAAATGTGGTAGTGTCTTTTGATGACATAGGTTTATAAAAGAATTCTTAGAATAGTGCAAGTGGATCCTGGTCACAGAATACCTAACTCATATTCCATACAATTTGAATCCATTAATAAAAGATGGATATTAAACACTTGAGAAAGTGTAACTGTATTGTATCTGGAATTAGAAATATAAGAAAATTTCTTTTTAGATTCTAAAATTAAAGTCAAAGACTTAAATTCAACCAAATATAATGAGTAATTCTATCTTGGACCACCCTTACTAATACAAACTCTAAGTCAGATTTGCCCATACAAGTAGGAGATTTCTAAGATTGAGGATTTATATCAATTGGGAATAGAATTTCGGGATTATAATCATATGCGTCATATAAAATGACATGAAATGATTTATAGACCATTCATCCAATGATATGTTTTTATAGCTAATTCGAAATGAATAAGCTAAGAGGAATTAGGATAATTTCGTTTAAAATAAGAATCCAACGATGCTTCGATGAGCGAAAGTCAAAGTAATCTTATTTATACAATCTTCTTGTTTCATATCGTAAAAATACTAGTCTAAGGCGTCATCAATTGATGAACAGCTAGATGTCGCATATACAATATTTATCTTTCGAGATCTAACACTATTATGTATGTCTAATGGTGAAAATCCACTAGGGATTTATCTCATTAGATAAACAAGCCAAGTTAGACCAACAATGAAGATTCGAAATTAAACTATAACTTAATAACAGAAAATAACATGGTTCAATATAAATTCATACACAATTCAGAAATTATAAGCATATAGCAAGTAGGAATGACAAGTGAAAATACTAAAACATACAATCCTAAATAATTTCTAAGGTTTTCAACAAACTGATATCAGTGTCCCGTTTAGGCGAGAGTCAAAGCTACCATTCATTGAATAGAGTTGTCAGCTCGTCTAAAATGTTAAACATTCTAGCAACCTTTTATTCGATCAAGATTGGAATTCAGCGTTGTCCCGTTTAGGCGAGAGTCAAGGCAATTCTATCTTATGAGCTTCCACCATTGTTTCATAATTTGCAAGTCAAGTATGGTCGCCACCATTAGGGTGATCCATACCATACAAAACACTTACAAACTACTTATCATGCGAGGTTAAACGGTGCGAAATTGCTAATGAACGTTCCTCCATTAGGGAGGATTACTCACTAAAACAAACGCGGTGTAAAACCCACAATGGAGATCGAATGTCTTAATAATAAAGCTCATTATTTAAAGAGAGTTGTATTTTCTTTGATTCTCTTTATTTATTCTATTTATTTTAATTATATATATTTATTTAATTAAAATTTCCAATTTAGAATGAAAAATTCTAAATATAAATTTTAATTTAATATTTATAAATTTTACTTAGATGGTTATGAAAATAACATGAATTATTTCCATCTTAGTAATAATTTCCAATAAATATTTAGAAAAATATTCAATTTAAGTTGTTACAAAATTAATTTAAATTAATTTACAACTCAAATTTTATTTTCTATAAATATATATATTGCATTTCGAAAAAATTAAAGTATTTAAGAATACAATTTTCGAAAAATGCATGTTAAAATAAAAAATAAATCCTGGAAAAATTATTCTAATTTAATGTTGGCCCAAAATTAATTAATAAAATTAATTTACAACAAAAAATATAATTTTCCTATTTAATTAAATATATATAAGAAAAATTTCAAATATTTAAGTATGATGATGAAAATCAACTTAAATATTAATTTTCTATTTAATTAAATACACTAAAAAAATACTTCAAGCAAAAATATCATCTATCTAGATTTTCCTTTGACTAATTAATTCAATTTCTAATAATATACTTTAATTTAATTTATTTTAAATTAATCAATAAATGAAAAAATAATTGATTTAAGTTGATCCAAGAATTAATTAAAATAAATAATTAATTTACAACTTAATCTATTTTTCAAATAAAATTTGAAATTCCAGCATTTAAGAAATGCAATTTCGAAATTTGATTAATAAAATAAAGAAAAAAATATATTTTGAAAATTATTTAAATTTAGTTGAAAAAATAAATTTCAACTAAAAAATAATTTTCTATTTAATTAAGTGTCATGAAAAAGAAATATTTAAGTATGATGATGAAAATCAACTTAGATATTTAATTTTCAAATTAATGAAATGTATTAAATTCAAGAAATAAATAATTAAGTGTAGAGAAGGCTTAATTATTAGTCTCTAGTTTAATACTAGGAAAAATATACTTAAAATAAATTGTACCAAAATTAATTATATAAATAATTAATTTCACAATGTATAATATTTTCCTATTTAATATTAGAAATAATAAGTAGTCTAGAAATAACTATCTAGAAAATATCTTATTTGACGAAGTATCTTTCCACAAAATTTGAAAAAATATCTAATTTAAATTGTATTAGAAAAAATCTAGAACTTAAATATTTTCAAATTTAAATTTAATTAAATATCAAAAATTAAGTTGTAACCACTTAATTCAAAAATATTCCATTTTAAGTTAATATTCGAAAAGATATTAACTTAAAAAATATCTAAAATATTCCATTTTAAGTTAATATTCAAAAAGATATTAACTTAAAAAATATCTAAAGAATCTTAATAACCAATGCCTAAAATTCCTCAACTTAATTTTGAAATTTGAAATTCAAAAGATATTCAGATTTAAGTTGGTTAGTTGTAGATAACTAAATATCAACTTAAATAGGAATATTTAATGAAAAATTTAAATTAAGCTCCAGAAAGAATCTAGATGGTTATAATTCTATATTTAATTAAATACAAGAAAATACATATAGTTTAGCTTAGAATAAAAAATTCTTTAAACTATAATTTTCTTAAATTAATTTCAAAATAAATGAAATTAATTATGTTGCTAATTAATTTTATTAGGTTAAACTAGTGTAATTAACCTAGTACAGTTATTCAAATCAGGCAAATGGGCCTTCACAATTGGGGTGGTTCATGTGAGGGGGTGCTGGGTTCAGTATGTCGTACCCACTTCTATGGCTCCCAACTCTCACACAAGGCCCAAAAGAGAGGAATTTAACTTTAATAAGAACAACAGTTATTAATTGAATAGGCCCAAAAACTAAATGGGCCTAAATAAATTCTATCAAGAACTATGATAATTTATTTTAGCAACAGCAACCTATATGCATCTATAATAAAATTAAACACATAGGCTCACACAGGCACACTTTGGATGGGTCCTATCATGTTGCTAGGTCATACACAGATGAAAGAAGATTGTAAATATACCTGTTACAAATTATTAACTTAACCAAGGGAGCCATCAGATCATTAGATCTGGCAAAAGGTAACCATGCCTATTTGCAATCAAGTAATAATAGGTTTTGAAAACTTACACACAAGCTAAAACACATACTCCTGCAACAAGGTTAGTTGGATAGTTGGATGTAGGATTTATTTAATTTTAAATTAAATATTTAATTTCGAATTAATTAATTAAATAAATAATAATTTTCGAAAAAAAAAAATATTTCAAAAATTCGAAAGTTTAAAAAAAAATTAAATTTAAAATTAAACCTACAATTTTGAAAAATTAGGTTTCAACCAACCTAAATATCATTTCAAAATTTGCTAACTACTTTTAAAATTTAAATGTTATTTTATAAATAAAAATTAGAAAAGATAAGTTAAATATCTTTTTCAGATTTTAAATTTAATTTAAATAAATAAAATAACAAAATTTAAAAGTTAGCAAAATATCTTACATCTATTTAAAATTACATGATTATAATTATCTTATTTTAAATTTAAATAAGGTCAAATTATCTAAAAAAGATTTAATTTAAAAAAATATATATAAAATCTGACCTTAAATTTAAAAATAAGATAAGATATAATCAAATTTAAAAATAAGATAGATTTTTAAGCAAGAAGATAGATACTAATTCTATTCAAATTCAAATTACACTAATATCTTGAATTAAATTTAAAAAATATTAAATTAATTCAAAATGATAATTAGAATTGAATTAGGAATAGTAATAGTATATATACAAAACTATACAAAAAATCGGAAGTTAATTCCATGAAAAAGCATGAAAAATCGAAGAAAAACGAAAAAATTGTGAGCTGTACGGACAGTTTTCGCGATCGCAGGAAAATTTCAGCAGAACTCCGATTTTTTCAAATCTTCAAAAATTCATAACTAATTCAAATAAAATCGAAATTGAGTTCTGTAAAAGGCTAACTTGCTTAATTTTTTCTATACTATCCCATAAAAATAATGCCAAAACAGAATCGCAATTATTTTCCATGAAAATTTACAAACATCAATCAATCATCAAATAACACTCAATACAACATGATACCATCCAAAAAAACATACAAACAATCGTTTTAAAGTCCAAATTTCTTGCAGGTAAATTAATTACCATGGCTCTGAGGCCAGTTGTTGGAAATTATTTTACCAGGATCTTAGATCTACTCACAAGTATGTTGTTTAACACCCTAAATATGAACTTTCTAAAACGATGAAATAAACACATATAAAGTTTAGGAAACCTTACATTAGGTGCAGCGGAATATAATGACTCCTTCCGTTCAGATATCTAGCCCTTGATTCCTTTCTGTAGCAGAGCATTATCAATATCTGAACCTGGATCTCTTTCTCTGAATCTTTGATGCTGAAACTCCTTTTGCTGAATGTCTTTCTTCACGATCTTCCTCACTATGATTGAGGTATCACTTGCTGTGTGTGGGCACTACTCATACACTAAGGATTTCGAAATTGAAGGAAGAAGAAAGAGAGAGTGGGTTCGGCCAAAGATAGGGAGAGAGAAGGCTCAGGTTTTTCTGATTCAAAAAGTGTCAGGAAAAAGTGTAATTTTCCTGAAGCCTTCACTATCTATTTATAGCACTCCACTAGGGTTAGGTTTGAATTATTTGGCATTAAAATAATGAAAAAATCAGTTTAAATTTCCTACAAAAGTGGCTGGCCCTATACAAGTGGATTTGGGCCTCATTTTTTGTAATTTTGCAGTTTTATCTTTTCTGCATCTGATTTTCTCAAAAACGCCAATTTTCTAATTCAACCATTTAAATGCCAATTCTAACTATTTAATAACTATAAATAATTATTAAATAATATTGTCATTTATCATATTTATTAATTGAACCATACAAAGTATCATAATTAACAAATATGCCCCTATAAACTCTTTCTTTACAATTTCGCCCTTACTTAGTGAAAAAATTCACAAATAGACATAGACTAATTTGAGAATTATAATTGATTAATCAAAACCAATTATATGAGTCTTACAAGCAATATTATCTCAACTAGTGAGGGACCATGGGTCTACATAACCGAGCTTCCAATAATTACATCAAGAATTTATTACTAAAATTCACTAACTCATTAATTCTTCGTTGAATTCACGCATAGAACTTAGAATTGCACTCTTAGTTATATAGAATGCTCTATATGTTCCACCATATAGACACATCATCAGTTATCCATTGTTATAATCCTAATGTGATCGATGATCCTCTATATGAATGATCTACACTGTAAAGGGATTAAATTACCGTTACACCCTACAATGTATTTATTCCTTAAAACACTTGACCCCGTATAAATGATATTTCAGCTTATGTGAAATGAGTACTCCACCATTTATGTTCGTTTGGTCAAGCTCGAAGGAGATCATCCTTTGCTTACTATTCGCCAGATAGAAGCTATAGATTCCATGTTTATGATAGCGCTCCCACTCAATTGCACTACCGTGTTCCCAAAATGTACGTATCACCCTGACCTAAAAGTAGGCTTAACTAACAAATCAAAGAACACGAATAGCCTTTCAAGATTGAGCCTAATCATATCAGGATGTAAGATCATTTGATCTAGGATCAACTAGGCGATATTGACTTGAATAGATATTATGGTAAATTTAATAAATCTAAGTCAAAGTTCACTATCGGTCCCTTCCGATGCATACTCCATGCATCCAACCTGAGCTTTACTTTAACCAATGCTCTGGAAAGAACATAGCACTTCTCCAAATGCAAGTAAACTCTGTTGTAGATTATCATATCAGTAAAACCCTATGTCTGATAAATCTAGGAAACTTTATTCACATAGTCATGTTTACTTTCCAATGTGTTGACGGCACAATAAACAGGATCAAGTATGTGAAAAGGGTTTCAGATGAATTCATACATTATGTACATATAATCATGAAATAAATCATGTGAACCATGCAACATTAAATGTTATTTCTGATCTATATTAATAAGTAAATCTGATTATATTGAAATGAGTTTTATTTAGGGCATAAAACCCAACACTTTCTATGTGTTACTATTTAGTAAAAATAATATTGATGTTTAGTTTTATATTTAATCTTTTATTGCATTATTGCTTGATGTATAATGTCATTTCTAAGTTCTACATAAGATTAAATTATTTCTTTTATTTTTAAGAACTTGTATACTCAAAATATAATGAACTTTAATGTTACATCATTTGTGTCAACTTAGTGAATCAAAGGTACAAAATAGCTAAACAAGCATATGGATGATTCTTGAAGCCTTTCTCTCTTTTACTATTGATTACACATCTATTTGCTTTCTTTTAATATTTATTATCAAATTAAAAATCACAAAATCATTGGTTACTATTATCACTTATTATTAACCTTTTGTTTTTATTTTTCTACTAACGCTTTTGTCCATAATCACCTTCCTATGGAATCGACCGCCCGATCTATACTACAACCACCGCTAGTGGAAGTCACATTTGGGCGTTAAACAAGCCTAATCATAACAGGATTAAGAACATTTAATCTAGGATCAACTAGGCGATATTGACTTGAATAGATATTACGGTAAGTTTAATAAATCTAAGTCAAAGTTCAATATCGGTCCTTTCGGATGCATACTCCATGCATCCAACCTGAGCTTTACTTTAACCAATGCTCTGGAAAGAACATAGCACTTCTCCAAATGAAAGTAAACTCTGTTGTAGATTATCATATCAGTAAAATCCTATGTCTGATAAATCTAGGAAACTTTATTCACATAGTCATGTTTACTTTCCAATGTGTTGACGGCACAATAAACAGGATCAAGTATGTGAAAAGGGTTTCAGATGAATTTATACATTATGTACATATAATCATGAAATAAATCATGTGAACCATGCAACACTAAATGTTATTTCTGATCTATATTAATAAGTAAATCTGATTATATTGAAATGAGTTTTATTTAGGGCATAAAACCCAACAGTGATGATCATATGTCTATAAAGAAAAAATCATATATGTTCCTGGTAAAAGGCTAAAAATTTAAAATTCTCTTTAAGGGTGGACCTGGTGTCAACTCTCCACCACCCCCTGACACCTTGGTGCTAAGTGAGCTACTACTAGTCAGTGGGACTAGTAGGGCGGGCATATGAGGACCACAAGGGGACACATTTGTCTCCATGAGTTGGAATACTCATGGACACTATCGAGCCAAATCTCTTTTTCTCTCTATGGATTTTGAAATTTGTAGTGTAAAGAAAGTCTACTGATTTCTCAAATCAGGCTTCTATTTATAGTAGTTAAATCCCTTCAATCAGATCATTATTTAATTGCTTAAATAAATAAATATCTATAACTGAATTCGGCAACTGATATTTATGAGGAAATATCTCAACCACTTGAGAGAATATCTTAACAACCTTGAAATATCTATAACCACTTTTCAAATTATATATTTACCTAATTGAATTAATTAACCCAAAAAGACAAACTCCATAAGGAATGCCATAGGCGCCTACCATTGTCTTCAGGATAAAGTTGGTGTCTTTTGTCTTGACAAATCTTGTCTCGACAAATTTTGTCTTAACAATTTTTGTCTTCTCCCTATTTAATTAATTTGAAAAATTATTTATTTATTACAAAAATAAATAATTACTATTTTGCCAATTCAAAATAGATTTTTTCGAACATCTTTATACAAATCTTTATCCCGACCCTTGACAGTGTTTCAAGGTGGCGATTCAGGAACCATTGACCTATAATTCTAAGCTCCAATAAATTAGATTATTTATTGAGTCTCATCAATCAAATAATCCCTTATTTATTAATTCCATGATTACTCCACTATAAATATGGAATTAAACTCTTAGTAATTATAGAATTATATTTACTAAGTTTGACTGCAATGTCCATTGATATAATCAATTTAAGTGATTAGCCCTCCATGTGTTGGTTCGTAATTAGTTTTGGTCAAAATACTATTTTACCCTTCTAATTACTTCTTCATCATTTAGTTCTATTAATTCACTAGTGGAAGATAATTCAAGATCCCATCCTGAATTTATGCAAAATATTCCAGTTCCAGAATTAACACTTAAAGGGACCCAACATTTGATCCGTTAGGAAAGTTAGGATTCTATAATTGTACATCATTTTCCCATCCATCCATATTATTAGATTTCCAAAACAGAAGTTGTAAGAATCATATTTTACCCTTCTAATTACTTCTTCATCATTTAGTTCTATTAATTCACTAGTGGAAGTATAATTCAAGATCCCGTCTTGAATTTATGCACAACATTCTAGTTCCAGAATTAACACTTAAAAGGCCCCAACATTTGATCTGTTAGGAAAGTCAGGATTCTATAATTGTACATCATGTTCCCATCCATCCATATTATTAGATTCCCAAAACAGAAGTTGTAAGAATCATCTTCTTTGAGAAATTTTAACGAGTGAATCAAAGAAACTAATAACATGAACAGTAGTTCATGGTAACTCAAAATTTAGGCCGATCTACAGTTGATCATCGTTTTGATATGAATTAGGTCTTTATAGTAAACGACATGTATCATAAAGATAACTTTATTCATATCGGTCTTTGTCATATATAATCTCTATTATATACAACACCTTCACTTCGATGTCTCACTACATCCGTAATTCAAACTGAGATTACTTGCAACGAAGAACGGGCATCAGTGAACCGTAATAGCAACCATTGATTAAAGATTCCATAACTTTAATGTGTTGTTGACCGTTTATTCATAACTAAGTGATCTTAGTTCTCTGTACAGCTACAAGCCACAACCTCATATATGAATAAAGATTTTTTCGATATTTAATATAAATTATCCAATAATAAATATTAACAATTTAACATTCACACATATATCAAATGTTTAACTCTTTATTTAATAATCATAAATATTTTTACAGGCTTTTTAGAGCATAAACCCTAACATAATGTTGGGCTGAACCAAGTGGAAGAGTGTTGGGTTTTGTGCCCTAAATAAAACCCATTTTAATATAATCAGATTTATTTATTAATAAAGATCAGAAATAACATTTTATGTTACATGGTTCACATGATTTATTTCATGATTATATATAATGTATGAATTCCATTTAAGTCCAGAACATATGAATTTGTTAATGATTATAGTGTTGTCAACACAGTGGAATATAATCTTAATTATATGTTCGAAAGTTTATTCCCTGATTTGTCAGAACACTGGATTTAGACTGACATGGTATAATCAGCGATAGGTATTCTTACACCTTGGAAAAGTGTTATGTCCTTTCCAGGACATTGGCAAAGTTTACCAGTATCGGATGTATGGAGTATACATCGGAAGGGACCGATATTGAACTTTGATTAGATATATTAGAATTTACCGTAATATCTATTCAATTCAATATCACTTGTTGATCCTAGATCAAATGATCTTAATCCTGATATGATTAGGTTCAATCTTAAGAGTGTTATTCGTGTTCTTTGATTTGTTAGTTAAGCCTACTTTTGGGTCAGGGTGATACGTACATTTTGGGAACACGGTAGTGCAATTGAGTGGGAGCGCTAACATAAATATGGAATCTATAGCTTCTATCTGGCGAATAGAAAGTAAAGGATGATTTCCTTCGAGCTTAACCAAACGAAAATAAATGGTGGAGTACTCATTTCACTTAACTGAAATATCATTTATACAGGGTTAAGTGTTTTAAGGATAAAATACATTGTAGGGTGTTACGGTAATTTAATCCTTTTACAAGTGTAAATCATCTATATAGAGGATCATTGATCAAATTAATAACAATGGATAACTAATGACGTATCTATATCGTGGAACATATAGATCGTTCTATATGACTGAGAGTGCAATTCCAAGTTCTAAGAGTGGATTCAATAAGGAATTAATAAATTAGGGAATTTACTTGGTAAATTCGGTTCGACTTATTGGAAGCTCGGTTATATAGACCCATGGTCCCCATACTAGTTGAGACCATACTGCTTGTAAGACTCAGTTAATTGATTTTAATTAATCAATTATAATTCTAAAGTTAGACTATGTCTACTTTATGAATTTTCACTAAGCAAGGGCGAAATTGTAAAGAAAAGAGATTTTAGGTTTATTTATTAATTAAGATACTTTATATGTCTAAATTAATAAATACATTAAATGACAATATTATTTAATAATTATTTTTAAGTTATTAAATAATTAGAATTGGCATTTGAATGGTTAAATTAGAAAATTGGCATTTTTGAGAAAATGGGAATGGAAAATAACAAAATGGGAAAGTTGCAAAGTGAGGTCAAATTTCCTTATATGGGCCGCCCACTATGCATAGGCTTTTACCATTTTATTTTTCTATTATTTTAATGCCACACAATTCTAACCTAAACCTAGAGGGCTTTCTATAAATAGAAAGTAATGGCTTCAGGAAACTACACACAATTGCATCTCATTCTTTTCAGAGAGAATTCCTGAGCGCCACTTTCCTCTCTCTTTTCTTCTCTAAATTTCAAAATCCCTTGAGTGAATGAGTAGTGCCCACACACATCAAGTGGTACCTCAATCATAGTATGTAAGACTGTGGAAAATCAGCATCAAAGAAGGAGAGAAAGAGATCCAGATTCAGATCTTGATAATGCTCTGCTACAGAAAGGAATCAAGGGCTAGAGATCTGAATGGAATGAGTCATTATATTCCGCTGCACCCAATGTAAGGTTTTCTTAAACTCTTATGTGTTTATTTCATTGTTTTAGAATTCATATTAGGATGTTAATCAAACATACTTGGTAGTAAATCTAGATCCTGGTAAAATATTTCCAAAGAGGTGGCTAGCCGACCAACCAATGCGACTAATGATATCTGTATGGATCTTGGGTTGCCTTCGGGTGGCCACTCTGTCACCAATAATGACGTTGGTTTGGCTTTGATTGAAGATACTGGATCTCGTGTGTCGGATCACTCTGGTACCCCTATGGAGAAGGATGATTCACCTCTTCCACATACTCCCTGAACTCTTTTGGTCGTTAAAAATTCTCCCTAAACTATTGAGATTGTTAGATTTAAGGACTTTTATCTAATTTTAGTAAAAAAAATCTAACATGGATGAAAGGTTAGGAGGCATGATTTAGTACATATCAAAGTTTGAGGGACACGATTTGGTAGATATCAAAGTCTGGGGAGCATGATTTAGTACATAAATAATCATTGAAACAGTAAAATTGAATGAAATTAGACAAAAGTCCTTAAATCTAATTATCTCAATAGTTCAGGGGGAATTTTTAACGGCCAAAAAAGTTCAGGGATCATGATTTGGTACATGTCAAAGTTCAGGGGAAAAAAAAAATCCTAATTAGCCTATTGAGAAATGCTAAGTGGCACCAGTGGTGCCTAGCACCCTCCTATATGTCAGTATCGCTATTGGTCCAACTAAGTATCGGGTCCCACATAATTTAATATAATAAATTTTAGGGAGTATCGCTAGCCAATCGCAACGTGACATGTCGAGAAGGTGTTAGACACCACTGGTGCCTAATAGCAATGCTATTAGCCTATTTTAGTTTTGTAGCTGAGTGCTAGTAGGGGTGTTCATAAAATAGCCGATCCAATCCAATCCTCACGATCCAATCCAATCCAATCCGCAAAGTGCGGATTGGATTGGAAAATTCAAAATCCGCACTTGTGCGGATTGGATGTTGATTGACATGTAAAAGTAACCGATCCAATCTAATCCACACATATTTATAACAAAATTAAAAAAATTATATATACAAATAACATTTTAATGTAAAGAAAATAGTAATTTAAAAATCTAATACATATAATATAATTATATTGTAAAACTTAATAAATAAAATGTATATTCTATTCTTATATATTTTTTTACATACAATTTAAAATAAAATTAAATATTTTTTTATATATACAATTTTTTTCTTCCTTTTAATTTGTTATTTGTTATTTTATTTATTTAATGTGTTGTTGGAGACATAAAATAACTATAGTTTGTTTTATTTTGTTGCTAGTTATGTGAAATAAAAAAAAATTATAAATATTAAAAAGTACCCAATCCAAAGTAACCGATCCAATCCGTACTTTTGCGGATTGGATTGGATTTGACCTATTGTGCGGATTGGATTGGATCCAAAAAATGAAATTCGCACTTAGTGCGTATTGAATGTTGTTTGACCAAAAAAGTGCAGATTGGATCGGATGAACAGCCCTAAGTGCTAGTGCTATCTCATCATAAAACGACTGCCAGCCCTTGGATTAATAGAAGTCACCCTTTCCAATCAATCCAACGGCTGAAGAAACTTGAGAATGTCATTCCTCGGAAATGATTGAGAAAGTATAACATAATTTTCAAAATTTGATATCTTCTCTGTTTCCAATGACAACAAGCTCAAATTCTTCCATAAAAAAAAATAAATAAATAAACAAATAACAACAGGCCAAATTGTAGAAGAACACACAATATAAAAATAATATTACATGCAAAGTCGTTGTACTGTATATTCCCTCACTCAACAAAGTCTTCCTTTTTTCTTTTAATAAAGAATCAATTCTCTTCTCTCTCTCTCCAATTACTAAAACCTTTGTTGTTAAGAAACCCACCACCATTGATGAATTGAATTGAAGTAAAGATACAGTCTTTATAGTATTATTAGTAGAGTTACAGAGAAGGATTATGATCAAGACTCAAGTCAATGTAACTAAGTAACACTAAAGATGAAAGGAGAATCTTCTTCACCATTTCCAAATAAAAAGAAGATTTTTTCTTCTTCTTCTCAACCATTTCAGAATAGGAGGAAAACTAACTATGTTTCTTCTTCTTCTTCAACAACTCAAGTTAAGAAGAAAGCTAGTGCTGCTTCTGATGATGGTTTTACTGATACTGTGTTTTCTTGGTCTTTTGATGATGTTTTCAATCATGACCTTTACACCAACAAGGTTTGATTTTTATTTTCTTAACTATTGCCTTTCAATTAGTTATGATGAGAATTGAGATTTTAAGTCTTTTGGTTAAATGGGTCTTTGACTAATTGTCTTTACTGGTTGATTAGACTTGGTCCGTACAAAGGGTTTCATCTAAATACTGTCTTTTGAATGGAGAAGATGAAAAGGGTGACTTTAAATTAATTTTGTGTATATATACAGTTTAAACGTTAATTATGTTTATTATAAGAGTTTACAATGTTTGTATAACTATAGTTTAGAATTATATAAATTAAGTTTTCCATTGTTGTTTGTTGTTTGTTTTTCTTCTGGTGTTATTTGCAATACTAATTTTTTAGCTAATGAAAAATTGGTGCTAGCATTAGTTATAGATTTGCTATAATCTGTTGTTGAGTTCATAAACAAAGTCTTTATTTTTTCTTTTAGGTGAAAAAGATTCCTGGATCATTTCGATCAGTTGAGCATTACTTGGAGTCTTATGTCAACCCTTTATTTGAAGAAACTCGAGCTGAATTGCACTCGAGTATGGAAATGATGCATCGAGCACCTTTCGCTGAGGTAATTTCTTTTGAAGAAGCTTTACTAAATGGGAAAAAACTATACCAAGTTCGAGTTAGTTCTTGGAGAAACGTTTCTAGTAATGGTGGCAGGGAATCTTACAAGACAATTCCTGGTGACATTTTTGTTCTAGCAAATAGTAAGCCCGAAAATGTTAAAGATTTGCGAAGAGAAGGCATGTCATGGACTTTTCTATCTCTTGTTGATCATCAAGGGGGTGTAAATACCACTCAGTTCAAAGTCAAGGCATCAAAAGGGTTTAAGCATGAGACCATGAAGCAGCAGTCATCGTCGCTCTATGTCATTTTCTTAGTGAATGTAATGCCTCAGATAAGAATATGGGAAGCATTGCATATGTCGCCCAATCTAAAGATGATTAATGAAGTCTTATGCAATTCTGGGGTAAGCTTTCAAGACTTTTTATGTACTCTTCATATGTATTGTAAACATTCATTTAGATACAGTTTATTTAAGTTAAAGAAAAGGTGTAATTGTTGCTAAAGACACTCTCTAACTCACTCTTTCTAATTCTCAATTGCTAAGCCACTTTCATTACTGAAGTTTCTTTCTCTGCCAATTTCCTTATTTGTTATATAAGTACATATTTATGTTTTGACTGAAAGTCCTGACCCTATATAATGACAGGCTAAGATTCAATGTGATGGTTGTTCTGAACTGAGTAATGGATTCTGGGATGAGAAATGGAAGGAGAATAATTTGTGTTCCGAACTGAATGAGTCTCAATCTATAGCAGTTTTATCATGTCTTCATATGATAGACTGCAAAAACAAATCTTCTGTGCAACTTATAGGGGGTCCCCCAGGGACAGGGAAAACTAAAACGACCAGTACTGTTCTCGTGAACCTCTTGAGAATGAACTGTAAAACCCTCGTCTGCACTCCAACAAATGTTGCCATTTCTGAAGTGGCTTCTTGTCTGCTGAGGTTGGTGTTAGATGCAGAGGGTAATGATTTGTTCTGTTCATTGGGGGGTATTCTTCTTTTTGGAACTACGGAGAAACTCTGTGGTTCACATATTCAAGAGATGTATTTGGACTATCGAGTCCAAAAGCTTGGAGAGTGCTTTGGATCATTTGGCTGGAAGAAATGGTTCCCTTCCATGATAAATCTTCTGGAAAATTCTGTTTCTCAGTACCATTCATTCTTGCAGAATGAGTTAACCGAAGAGAGAGGAGAAAGCAATGTAACTAGAGTTGAAAAGAAGGGAAAAGTTAAATCATTTCTTGAGTATATGAGAGAAACATTTGATTCTACTTCTTCAGAACTTAAGAGATACATCTCTATCATATGTACGCATACCGCGAAAAGTTACATTTCGGAAAAAAAATTCCAAGATATGGTGTCCCTTGTTCGCTCACTTGTTACTTTTGAATCATCATTGCTTCAAGAAAATGTGGAATCTGAAGTACTGGAAGAGCTGTTTTCTCATCCAGAAGTAACTCAATATGAATCTCATTCATATGCGGATGAAATATATTTATTTCTCTTTCAGGAAAGAAGTGAGTGTCTATCTTTGCTGAGAGATCTTTATAATTCCCTTAACAGACTTGACATTTCGTGTTTCAAGGACAAACATGCAATAAAGAACTTCTGTTTCGAAAGAGCATTGTTAATTCTTTGTACTGTATCGAACTCATCAAGGCTGCACAAATTAGCTGTTAATCCAACCATTTTGGTTATTGATGAAGCTGCACAATTGAAAGAGTGTGAGTCACTCATACCTCTTCAACTTCCAAGTTTAAAGCATGCTATTCTTGTTGGTGATGAATGGCAATTACCAGCGACTGTTAAAAGCCGAGTATGTTGGAAAATCTTTTCTTTTTTCACTTTTGCATATCCTTAACTTCTGCTGATTATATCCTGATTAATTTTTCTGTTGGATTTTACATTAAACACCTATAGGTTTGTGAGGAAGCTGACTTTGGAAGAAGTTTATTCAAGAGATTGTTGTTAAACAATTTTTCGAAGAAGCACCTCCTAAATAGGCAATACAGAATGCATCGATCAATAAGCGCTTTCCCAAATTCAAAATTTTATAATGACAAGATCATTAATGAAGATAGAGTTGAAAGACAGGACTTTCTCCCGGGGCCAATGTTTGGTCCATATTCTTTTATAAATGTAACTGTCGGAAGAGAGGAAAAGGAAGATGATGGACAAAGACAAAAAAATATGATCCAGGTAGCTGTTATCTTGAAAATACTGCAGAAGCTGTTCAAAGGTATCCACATTCTCATATTTCCATCAAACTTAGCTTTAATTTGAAATGGTCATGTTTATGTATCCTAATATATATGAAATTGTATATTGCTTTTACTGAAGAATGACAAAGATTATAGATTGGCAGTAAATTTTCCTTTTCAATGTAAAATCATCTTGTTAGTTCTTGCATGTAGGAAAATTCTGCAAAAAAATCCACAGAAAATGTAGAACAACTACTGATCTAGCAAGTTCCTTAAATCTTTAAAAATAAAAAATAAAAACTAACAAACTTGAAACTTAGAGGCATGAAAGAGACTATGCTAATACATACAGTTTTTTTTTTCTTCTATATTAAGCATGGGTGGAGACAAAAGAAAAACTCAACATTGGCGTAGTGTGTCCCTACACTGCTCAAATCGATGCAATTCAGGAAAATCTTCGGGGTATGTATGATAAATTCGATGGCTTTCATGTAAAGGTGAAGACAGTTGATGGATTCCAGGGTGGGGAAGAGGACATAATAATAATGTCCACTGTCTGTTGTAGTAGTGATAATCCTTCATCGGATTTCAAATCTGAACGTCGGAGAATTAATGTCGCTCTTACAAGGGCTAGGTATGTAAACTGCGTGTTTTATGTTCTTGCATTAATTTCACATCTAGCAACTCACTACTGGGCCTATTCATGTCTCCAGGAATTGTCTCTGGATTTTGGGTGATGAAAGAAGTCTAGCTGATGATCAATTAGTTTGGCAACCTATACTCATTAATGCGAAAAGTCGTGGATGTTTTTTCAATGCTGAAGATGATGAGGATTTAGCTGAGGCTTTAATTCAATTCAAGAAAGAGTTCAGTCCAATTGATGATATGCTTAATGCTAAGAGTGTATTGTTCAGGAATTCAAAGTGGAAGGTACAGTTATTAGTGCACACAAAAATAGTTAAATCTAACAGTTTCCACATACTCAAGAACTTTGTTTTCCTCCTTTTGTGTCCAAACTATTGTAGGTCTTTTTCAGTGATAACTTTCTGAAGTCATTAACAGCAATCGGAACAAATAAGTCAGTTAGGAAACTTCTAGTTAAGCTTTCTGAGGGCTGCAGACCGAGGGAACATATTGTAGTAGCTCGTGAGAGTTCTTTGCCAGTAAAGATTTTCGAGGTTGAAGGTTTGTGTGTTGTCACCACTGTTGACATACTACAAGGGGATTTTGGTTACGTGCAAGTTTTGAAGATCTGGGACTTGCTGCCTTATGATGATACTCCAAGACTGATAGAATTCATTGACCGTATTTTTGTGAAGTACAAGAAAGATTTTATCAACCTCTGCAATGAAATTCGTTTTGAAGGGTATGTTGCTTTATGTTTTATTAGTTTTGAGTTTGTGTGTCTAAAACATTAAATGTGTCCTTATGTTCTTTTGCTATTGTTGTTTTTGGTTCCCAGCAAATTAGAAGTACCGAATAGTTGGCCATCCTATTTAGATATTGTTCATTTTGAGGATCTTTCCATGGAAAAAGGTGGAAGTAATTTAGATGGAGCTGTTTCTGATCAAAGAGGTTATGATAAGAATTCCAAGGTCAATGAGAGTTCACTGCCTATGAAATTCTACTCTATGTCAAGTTGTGTAGTGAATCACATACTATCTGACCGTGATGGTAGAGAGTTGGATCTCCCTTTCAAAGTACTAGACCTAGAAAGGGAGATCATCAATTGTAGTACAAGTACATTTGTACAGGGACGGTCAGGTACTGGGAAAACTACTGTCTTAACCATGAAGTTACTTCAGAAAGAATACTTCCATCATATGACTATGGAAGGATTTTATGGAGTCAAAACCAATGCATTTGGACCTGTCAATCGAAATTGTGGGGCTCAGGATAACTCAGCAGAAGCTCAGGGAAGTGGTTTACGCCAGCTTTTTGTGACAGCAACTCCTAATCTTTGTAAATCTGTCAAGCAACACATTTCCAACTTGAGAAGGTGCGTAAAAAAGAATTATTGAAAGTTCAATGGTTAATATTAACTGGAAGTTATATTCATGCAGGGGCTTAAATTATTTTGTTGGATTAGGATAGGATCTTGGAATTTATATTAGCTTTTACTTAACTTGATCATTCGATCTATGGTATATTTAAATCATATTAAGATGCTTGAAGTTTTTCTTCGTGTTGAACATCAAATGATGATGATGATTAAGAAAAATATGAAAACCATAATAAGGCCTAGAACAAAAAAGAACTCCATAAAGTCTGTAGATTAAGTCTAATTAATGTGATATAGACATAGAGACTGGAGAGCAGAGACCATGCACTGCCTTATATCTCCTGTGTTTTTACTTCATAAAAGACATGTAAGCCTTAAAAGTATTTTTGTGAACACTAGTTGAATTTTCTCAGTCTTCTTTATTTGTATGTGATAATATTATACACTATAAATTTATGATTCAAAAACTTGTTCATAAAAACTCTTCTATTTATGCTCCCTTATTTATTATTTTCAAACTTTCAACAGTTCATGTAGTGCTCACCATCCGGCTGAAAGAACGTTGATTGATATGGTTGATATTGATAAGGAAGAATCAAGATTGAAGAACATCCCAGATTCTTTCCAAGACATTCCTCATGATTCCTATCCTCTTGTTGTAACATTCCACAAATTTTTGATGATGCTTGATGGAACACTGAGTAAATCATATTTCGAAGGATTAATTGATATGACAGAATTTTCACTAAGTCACATGCCATGCTCGAGATCACGTATTATAGAGTCCTTCATAAGGACCAAGGAAGTCAACTATGAAAGGTTTAGTTCACAATACTGGCCTCATTTTGATTCCAAATTAACAAAGAAGCTTGACTCTTCCACAGTCTTTACTGAAATAATTTGTCGTATTAAAGGTAGCCTGCAAGCCATGAAAGCTAGTGATGGTAAACTTACTTGGGAGGACTATCTTAAGTTTGCAAAGGGAGGTCCCTCTGGCTTAAGTAGGAATAAGAGACAAACAATATATCAAATATTTTGGTCTTATGAAAAACAGAAGATGGAAAATGGTGAATTTGATTTGGCTGATTTTGTAAATGGTCTTCACAACCAACTCAGAGATGAAAGATACAAAGGTGATGAAATGCATTTTGTGTATATTGATGACGTGCAAGACCTTACAATGAGTCAACTTGCTTTGTTTAAACATGTATGTTGTAATGTTGAAGAGGGTTTTGTTTTCTCCGGTGATGATTTACGCTCAGCAACAGATGGTATGGATTTTAAGATCCAAGATATACAATCTCTGTTTGACAAGAAAATTATCATCAATTCGACTGGCAGAAGTGAAGATAGAGAAGACAAGGGAAAAATCACAAAAAGTTTCCATTTGACTCGAAACTATTGTTCCGACTCAGGTATTTCGAAACTATCACAAAGCATTTTGGAACTATGCTATCATTTCTTTCCTCTCTCTACCGAAATGATCAAATATGAAACCACAAAAGTAAATGGTGGAGCTCCAGTTTTGCTTGAATGTGGGAGCAGCAAAAATGCTATCATAACACTGTTTGGGAGAAGCAAAAATGCTAGCCGAAATGCTAACATTGGTTTTGGGGCCGAGCAGGTGATTTTGGTAAGAGACGAAGATACTCGAAAGGAAATTAAGGACTATGTTGGCAAACAAGCTCTTATCCTAACCATACCAGAGTGCAAGGACAAGTTTCAGGTGACATACATACATAAATACTTTTTCTATGTTTAATATATAATTAAATTGAAATGCCTTGCCATATTTTCTATTCGATTAAAGAAGGGATATGATTTTGTACATCAGGGACACTCCTCAATTTTCTTCCAGTACGGAACTTTTCTACTATTTGCTACCTTCCATGCTGAAACGATAAATATTTCCTTTTGTAGGATGTATTATTGTACAACTTTTTCGGGTCATCTCCTTTGGGAGAACAATGGAAGGTTATATGCAACTACACTAAGGAACAAGATATGAATCTTGTTTTCGGATCATTTCCTGTTTCCACGTCACCTACTTTTCCTCTCTTCGACATATCCAAACATTACATTATGTTGCATGAGTTGAAGCTATTATACATTGCTGTTTCATGTACAAAGCAGAGATTGTGGATTTGTGATAGCACAGAACTATCAAAGCCTATGTTTGACTATTGGATTAAGAAGTGTCTTGTTCAAGTTAAACAACTGGATGATTCGTTCGTATTTTCAATGCAAGTCCCAAGCAGTAAACAAGAGTGGAAATCACGAGGCATCAAGGTTTGCTTCTTATTATTTAACTATTCTATTTGTTCACACATGGTGTGATCAGATTTCAAGTGAAGTGATATTTAAGACGTTAATGAAGATTTCGAAAACAAAATCTTATCATCTGTTTTTGTGCTGTTACTATGCCTTTTTAAAATTTTTCTTTGATATTTTTGTCATCATCATAAAGATTAGAATTTATATGTACCACTATGTTATCTGTTTCCTGTTTCGGGGAAATAAAATGCTTTCATCACTCTTCCCACAAGCTATTGCATCCTTTTCTACTTGAAAACTTAGCAAATTAAATGTCTTCCTGCAGCTGTATTATGAACACAACTACGAAATGGCCTCGATTTGCTTTGAAAAGTCTTTTGACATAGATTGGGAAAGAAAATCTAAAGCTTCTGGTCTTAAGGCTATGGCTGATCGTATCTGTTCTTCCAAGTCTCAAGAAGCTAGTTCTTTGCTTAGGGAAGCTGCTGAGATATTCATAGCTTTAGACGAGACTGATTCTGCTGCTAGATGCTTTTGTGATTTGGGGGAGTATGAAAGAGCAGGTATAATTTTCTAACCTTTCTAAACAACTTGATTCTATAAACGTTTTTCTTTTACTCGAATAATGAGGTGCCATTCCAGTTTTAAAATGAATCTTGCACTCAGTGTATCTCTCTTTCCTTCATGTCATGGTCAGTTTTTGAACTCATAGCGAGCATAGGGAATTCATGTGAACTAATCAATTTTCCTTGGAAAACTACTGCAGATTTTCTTCTTTACGTAGCTCATGTTTACACAATCCCGACCATAGTCCTTATTCAAAGAAGAGATCTAATTTTTCATTTTATTTTCCAAAAATAACTGATTAAATTAAAGACAAGGACTGGTTCACTAATCTGATAATGTTAACAGTTCATATTCTAGCAGAGCTTTATACTAAATATGATTTTACCTAACTTATATAATTTCTCTCATGACATAGGTAATATATATTTTAAAAGTTGTGGCGAGTCTGAGCTACAAAGAGCTGGAGAATGTTTTACTCTTGCAGGATGCTATGAGCTTGCAGCTAAAGCCTATGCAAGAGGAAATTTGTTCTCGAAGTGTATAGATATATGCACCAAAGGAAAGCTATATAGTAAGGGTTTGGCGTACATAGAATGCTGGAAACAACATGCTAAGAAAGAAGGTGATATGAACACTAAAGCTGAAGAAATAGAAAAAATTGAACAGGAGCTTTTGGAGAGATGTGCTCTCAATTGTTATGAGGTTAAAGATAATAGATCCATGATAAATTATCTCAAATCTTTTAAATCAATGAATTTAGTTCGTAACTTTTTGCGGCCATTAGGTTGCTATGATGAACTTATGTTGTTGGAAGAACATTCAGGAAATTTTATGGAGGCTGCTGAAATTGCAAAGCTGAAAGGAGATGTACTTGCTGCAATAGATCTTCTTGAGAAGGCTGGAAAATTTAACGAAGCAGCAACTCTTATTCTTTCCTATGTTCTTGCGAATTCGCTCTGGTCATCTGGTAAAAAGGGTTGGCCCTTAAAGTTGTTCAAACAAAAGGATCATCTTTTAACGAAAGCCAAGTCATTTGCCAAGAACGTGACACCGGATTTTTATGAGTTTGTGCTCACAGAAGCTGAGATTATGACAAATGAGAAGACTGACTTAGCCAAGAAGAAAAATCAAATGATTGCTTCACAGAGTAAAGAGAGTGTTAGAGGTGAGATCTTATCATCCCGGAAAATTCTTGATGCTCATCTTGCTTCTTCAAAGCTGGCAGAGTATGTCTGGGAAGAAGATTTAGTACATGATCTTATGAGGCATTCAGAAGACTTGATTTCCAAAAACCAGATTTCAGTGGAGTCATTAGTCTACTTCTGGAATTTTTGGAAGGACAAGATTGTCAGGATTTTTGAATATCTTGAATGTCTACAGTCTCATAATGTTGATGTATTTAAAAGTTATGGAGAATTCTGTTTGAGCTTTTTAGGTGTTTTGAAACAGTCTCAGAATCAGCATACGAATTTTGTCTTGCTGAACACTGATGCTGCTTGGGCAAGAAATGTAGAGAAAAGATCCGTTTGCAGTAATGGAAAGTTGGTTTCTATCGATGTCTTCGAGTTTGTTTCTGCTGCTAAGAATTACTGGTCTTCAGAAGTTCTCTCTGTTGGTTTTATGGTTCTACACAAACTAGAGGCCATCCATAAGTTTGTGACCGAGAAATCTCATCCAGTTTTCAGGAAATGCAGGACTCTTTCTCTTATGTATGAGGTTGTACAAATTCTTTTAGAGTCCAAGTTTCTTAAGAGAACACATGATGAATTACAGGATCTGCGGAAATTGAGGAGACTATCTACTGATAGTTTTTTAGCTCACATATTCCCCTTAGATTGGCGGAAATCGTTGGTGGAAAACCATATTTCTTTCAGAGGAACATACTTTTGTAAGAATTTTCTAAAGCAATTCACAGTTGAACATGCCGTCTCATCTAATTTGTCTTACAGAGAACTTGGAAATGTGGCCATGTTTATTCTTGTATCAGGCAAGCTCAATGATGAACTGTTTCAAAAGATTCTGAGAAGGGTAGAGTGGAATCGTCCGTGGAAGCAATTCTTCGAGACTTTACACACGTGTGAAGGTTCATACAATCCGAATCTGTCTCTGATTTGTAGGCTTCATGAAGCTTTGGAAGATACATACAATGCACATTGCAGAGGAGTATATGACTGCATATCTATTGGATGTTTCTTGTATCTTCTTGAGTGCTTTGTGACTTTGTTATCTTCCTTTGAAAGTTGCTTCATTGCTACAAAGTCATCATTTGTTGAGTGGCTCGTCTACCAAGATGTTCATACAACGAACAAGTCAAGTTCCAATACGTGGATTTGTTTTCGACAACCCCGTTTAGAGCTATTACAGTTTGTTATCCATGCTATAAAGCATTGCCTTCACAACAAGGAATTTATGACTGAATGGATCAAAAGATCTGTCTTAGTTGAGAATGAGTCCTACTCATTACTTGTTCAGAGGATGGTTGCCATAATCTGTTTGATTTATGTGAATTTCGAAATATGCTTGGACTTGCTTCTTGATTTACGAGGAAGAAGTTACATCACTGAACAACTACCAAGGCAGTTTTGTGAAACCCTCAAGTCTAGTTTTCAAAATTCAAATCTCGATAAAGCCTTTATGCAAATAGACAATAATTTGGTGATTGTGAGCTTTAGGGAAAAATCCTCAAAGTATTCCTTTCCAAATGCTGTACTCGTCAACATGGAGGCCTATCATCACAAAAACGACATCATAAGATTATTGTTTACGAAAACCTTTGACACTTCAGAAGACTTAACTCTAGCTCAGCCTTCTGTAACAGAAGCCTGTGACTCTTGCACAGAAACAGTTTCTACAAGCAGTTCAACCACAGGGATGAGTTCCGAGCTTTCACATTCTAGTTTTGAGTTAGCAACTGATCATGACAGCCACACTTGGAACAAACCCGACTGCAATCCACCAATGGATGTTGTATGCTTTTGGGAGATATTTGAAAGGATTAACTCCGATGTTTCTGGAATAGGCGAAGTGGAATTTACATTGAATCCTCAAACAATTAAGGTAAACTATTTTTTGTTTTTCAACACAAGTTGTGTAAACTGATTTATTGAGTGAGAAATGAAATGATCTTTTCTTACTGCTTTCCAATGTTTCAGGACAATGTGGAGAAATGTATTCGCTTCTTAACTGCAACAATATTGGCTCAAAACACTTGTCTCTTTGAGGAAAAAAGCTTATCTGTGGCCGACATGATAAACGATCTGAAGCAATTCTCCGCTGCATTGGATTCGAGGTTGGTTTTAATAATTTTTATTGGGGTACAATCACAATGTTGATATTGTCTTTTCTTTGTTTATTTTCATTGAGCATTTCCTCATTTTATTACCTTCACAGGAATATAAATGTTGTGAAAAAGCTTTCTAAGAGGCTGCAATCAGAGAAACCAAGAGTGAAACTTGTCTTGTCACAGCTATATTCCCAACCCACCACAGATCTTGACAATATGGCTTTGAAGAAGGCTTATGTAGACTCTGATGACCAAGATCATGTAAAGGAACAAATTGGTACCATGCCTGAGAAAATTGGTATTGCTGACAAGGGTAAATTAAAGGTTTCTGAAGCTAGTAGTACCAGTAGTACAGAGTCCAAGGTTTTAGAAACCAGTAGAGAATCCAAGGTTTCTGAAGCTAGTAGTAGCAGTAGTAATACTGGATTTAAAATTAGTGAGTCAAAGGTTCCTCCAGTACAGGGAAAGAAAGAACAAAGTGGTTGTTACATTCAGTGATAGGTTTTGAGGAGTATATGAAATCTGTTATCTCTAAATTGTTTGTACAAATTTCATCTACAGAAACTGAAATATGTAAAATATTTATAACATTGAAATATCTATAATAAGACGACCCTGTTTCTTTTTAGAAATTCTTTTAAATAACAAGAATAAAATGAGATTGAGAACAGATTAGAAAACATTAACTAGGAAAAACTGCTAAAATGGGAGTTTGTAATTGTACCAAAACTTCTCCTCCCTTGTTCTTGAATGGCTAAGAAAGCTAGAGAAAATAAGCAAAACTGTTGTTAATGGTTCATAGGGAATCCAAGGCTTTTAACAGATCATGATGCTTCAAGGGTTTACTTAGACAATAATCCATTCCAACTTGTTTTGTCTTCTTAGCTTCCTTAGAATTTGGATCATGAGCAGTTAGTCCTATAATTGGTATATGAACACCATAAGATTTCTCCACTTTTCTTATCTCCCTAGTTGCTTCAAATCCATCCATTATAGGCATCTGCAACAAAACCCAATATACATTTATTAGTATACTAAAATAACTTTCATGAGAACAAAATTTTGATGAAAACTACTGCATAGTTATTACCTCACAATCCATTAGGATATAATCATAAGGCAAAGTCATCATAGAATCTCCATGTTTCAGTGGATTGGCCAGTTCATTGGAAATAAGTTGAAAAGCTTCTTTTCCATCTGAACACAGACTAGTAGTTCCACCATGCATTATGATCAACCGACTCACCAATGCTCGAGCAACGAAATCGTCATCAACAACCAAAATTCTCTTCTCACTCAATGGTAGCAGTTGATTCTTACTAGGAGTACTACTACTACTGCTACTGCTACCAGTCTTGGTCAATTTTCTTTTTTCTTCTGGTATTTCACCTTGGAATTGAGTCTTGTATCTAAAAAAAGATGACAACCCTTTACTTGTACTACCAAATTCAACATTGCTGCTAGAAGAAACCTTAGTTGAAACTTTTCTGACTTGTTGATGAGTAGTACTTGGTGTACTAGCATTGCTACTACTACTAGCTTTTGGCGACGACAAAGAACCTCCAAACTCGGGAAGAAGTTTTACCACCTGATACAACCGAGTCCCATGAAAAGGCTTGTGCATGATAATATCATCTTGTTCAAAGAAAGATTTGTAACTGGACACCGAATTTACCAGCCAAACAACTCTGCAGCAACAAGTGTCCCGAACGCTGTTTTTGAACTTACTAACCATCTTAGACAGTTGAGAAATCGGTCCAGCAGTAGTAACATCCATAACCAACACTACCAACCCGCCTGTTTTGCGCTGAAGAAGACGAGGATTAGTACTAGTCTTTTTGAAGAGAGAGCGTATGTAGTTTGTTCCATCCTTATTTGTTGCTTCAACACCAAGATAAGGACTCTGGCTTGTTGATGATGAGTTATTGCTTGAATCAGAATTGATGTTGTTCCCATACTTGATGCACTTTACTTTCTCAAGAGTACTAAGAAGTTGATCCCACTCTTCCACTACAAAAACTTTTATCCCAAGTCTCTTCATAAACTTATGTGAAACTCTTCTTCTTTCATGGTTATGAATCATTAGTATAACATAAGATCTATCTGCCTTGGGAGTTTGATGAGTAAGAACACTCAAAGTAGGACTACAATTCGGAGTTCGAATGTCAATAGATAACAACTCATTACTATCCAATTCATCCTTATTACTGTCAAACACATCTTCACAAACAGATAGAAGAATATTGAACCTGAAACAAGCTCCCTTTTCGCCAATGTCCTTGTCAACAATACTGATTTTTCCATGCATCAACTGCACCTGAATGCAGAAAAGGAATATAAACTCAGAACATATTTGCTAATATTCTTGTGACAAAAAGGTTTTGTTCTATAATAACCAACTTACCAATGACTTGACAATGCCAAGTCCTAAACCAGTGCCTTCTTTAAGTACATAAGTTTCTTTGTCTTGAACATAGTTTTCGAAAAGATCCTTTTGTTTTTCCTTTGGAATTCCTTTCCCTGTATCATCCACTTCAAACACAAACTCCATAACATGTGGATCGCCCATGACTTGATCAAATTCTTCCTCGTCGGCTTTGTTCTTGTAAGACAAGCATGACAACAATCGGATTAGGCTTTGTCGATTCGAGGAGGAGGAATTGATGGTACTTGAGCTTGTTGAACTTGGTTTTTTAGCCCAAGCTCTAAGAACTACATGTCCATGTTCCGGGGTACATTTTATAGCATTGCTTAACAAATTGCCTAGAATTTGTTTAAGCTTTATTCTATCACCTTTGACATGTGAAAACTTTATCACAGAAGCATCACATGGATCCAAAATCAAATCAACTTTTCTTTTAGCTCCAGAAGAGTGGTAAAGATCAACTACCTCTTCCAAAAGTTGAGCCATTTGAAATTCAACCTCTTCTAACTGCATCATTCCAGCTTCAATTTTGCTTGTGTCAAGAATGGTGTTCACTATACCTAAAAAGGCATAAGAAAATGTTGGTAATGTCACACAAGAAACATTCAATCATTTTGCACAATAATTTATAATCATTTGTGAAATGTTCTTTTGCAATGTAATATAAAGACATAAAAATCTATTTTTACCAATTACTCCAATGCTAGTATATAAAATGCAGAATTAAGATACAATTTACTCTTTCACAATATGAATAGAATACTTAATACAATATTTTTACAACACAATACATGCAAAATGTGAATGAAATTGTTTATAATATGCAAAGAGATAAGTTTCTTAAGGGCTTCATCCTATAGGGAAATTTGATTTTCTATGCTTAGAAAATCAAAAAATTTGATTTTTAAACCAATAATTAAAACCCTAAAAAAACTATACCTTTTTTTTCAAAACCCCAAAAATACCCCCAAACTAAAACTATCTCTCTTTCTCTCTCTATCTAGCCGGTCCCAATAATCCCACACCCCAGGTCCGATGGTCGGACCATGGGGTCCGATGGGGTCCGACCAATCGGACCCATCGGACCCCAAGGTCCGCCCCTCGGACCTCTCTCTTCCCCTCTCTCTCAAATCGCAAAAAAAAAAAAAAAAAAAAAAAAAAAAAAAAAATTAAAGCGGGTCGGACCTTCGGTCCGATGGGTCCGACCATCGGACCCGAAGGTCCGACCATCGGACCCTTTCTTCCTCTCTCTCCGGTAATCGCGAGAAAAAAAAAAAAAAAAAAATTCAAAGGTCCGATGGTCGGACCTTGGGGGTCCGATGGGTCCGACCATCGGACCCCCAAGGTCCGACCATCGGACCTTTGTCTTCTTCCCTCTCTCAAATCGCAGGAAAAAAAAAAAAAGTTTCAGAGAAAATCGCAGGAAGTGGGTGGGGGCGGTCAAGAGTGGGTGGGTGCGATCTAGGGTGGGTGGGTGCGGTCTACCGTGGGTGCGGTGGTTCACCGTGGGTGGTGGTCGATCGGCGTTTTGGGTGGAACGCCGGAGGTGGATCGGTTGGATTTGGTGCTTTCTTAGTTGGGTTTCGGGTGGGATTGCTTTGAGAGAGAAAGGAGGAAGAGAGAGAGATGGTTGAGAATAATGAGGGGGGTATTTTTGGGGTTTTGAAAAAAAAGGAATAGTTTTTTTAGGTTTTAAATTTTTGGTTTAAAAATCAAATTTTTTGATTTTCTAAGCATAGAAAATCAAATTTCCCATCCTATATTAGTTGTGGTAAGGTACCTTACATGTAGGGTACGGTCCTAACCATTCATCGATGATCAGATACCTTACACATGAAGCTATTCATACTCTATATGTAGAGTATATTTAGGCTTGAACTTGAGCTAAGGCGAGCTAAACCTGTGTTTAGGACCTACTCAAACTCAGAACTCAAAAATCTTACACATATATGCAATTTGTAGTAAAAAAATATTATCCATTAAGCCCAATAATATCCAAACTTGCCTACCTATGACTTTACCCAAGCAGATAAACAAAATTTACCTTAGACCCATCAATTTTTAGGGTCGGCCCGCCTAAATAAAATTCTACTGTGTTTACTCTCATATAGATAGTAAAGATAGATAAATAAAGATGTGAATGAATACATTTACCTATAAGATCATCAGTACACTTATCAATGTGTCTTAAATTTGTTTCGAGATCAGAACCAGGAGCAACTTCCTTATAAGAAAAATCTATGAGACCACTAATGCCAGCCAACGGAGCTCGAATATCATGGCTAGCTCTAGCAAAAGCTAGATTTTGATCTTCATTCTTCTTTTGAGCTAGTTTAGTTGCCTCCATTTGTTTTATAAGAGTTGCTCTCAAATAGTTCTCTACTATGGCATCTCTAAAGTTTTTCAAAACAAAGTAGAAAATGAGGAATATGGTTAGAACCATTATTGATATGAGGAGAATGAGTTGTCCCTTAATGTGTTTATGAATAAACTTGATTAATCCACTTTGTGGGAGTGCTAATACATAAACCTGATCAAATTTAAGAAAGAGACATCAAAGTTAGATTATTAGTACATTTATCCCAAAACGAATCAAAATAGAACATAAGATTATAATTTCATTCATTACCAATAAAGTACTATCAAAATATTAATACTGTACTTACAGATTGAACTCCAATCAAATCAAGTGAAGAACAATAAAAGTTGTAACTTGCTCCTTGAATGTTAATAACATTAGCTCTTGTTGTTGATGAAATACCAATATAAGGATGACAAGTAACATTTCCAATATGAGTATTTGGTTTAACCAATTCAAAAGAAACCAAAACATTACTATTACCATTATTGTCATCATGATCATCCACAACAACATTAAACTTCAACTGAGTCCCTTTAATCTCATCATTAACAATCATTTGACCATCTTTGGTAGTCAAATACAAACTCCCACCAACAAGATTAACCTCATCATAGTACTCATCAACCAATTCCTTCACCAAAAATCCCAAAATGATAACCCCTTTATTAACATTATTAATAGTGGCTGATTTAAGGAGTAAGAGATCATGACCATTGTCCCATTTGCTACCCAAATAAGCATAAGAGCCATTCATGCTCTTGAAGGCTAATTCTCTAAACCAAGTTGCATTAGTGGTGATATTTGGGTTGAATTTGACTACATCTCCAAGTAGCTTTCCAGTGTTATGATCCACACTTTGTCTGTACCAAGTATTATTATTATTAGTCTTGGATGATGAAGAAGAATTGGAGTGCAATGCAAATGTTTGATTGTTGAGTTGGTCCTTGCCATAGGAGAAAATGAGTTGACCTTCCAATCCTACGTATGAGATTTGACTCAAGTGTGGGGTCATCACTAGTGTTTGAAACAAAATTGGAGCCACCTGAAAATATATATATATAAAAAACACAAAAATCTTACATAGCAAAATAAAATGAAACTTTTGTAATCAAGAGTTAATTTGATCAGTTCTAAAAAAAATAATTTTTGGGGTCCTTTCTATATAATAAATAATATTTTTAGAAATTATTAAAAAAAAATATGTGTATTTAATAAAAAAAAAATTCATTTGGGCATCTAATAGGAGTGAGTCCTAAACGCGGGTCTAACACGCCTTAATCTAGGGTCGATTCTGTTAGTAATTGAGTACCTAATTAAATATTTATATATTTTGTAAAAGAAATTATGAATCGATAAATTATAATGATATGTGCATTCAAAATATGTATCGAAATATTATATTCGATGTAACAATTATTTTAACCAATTATATTTATTTAAATTGAAACTGTTGTTTTAAAAATAGTGTCATATCACTAGATTAAGTTTTGATGCATATTTTAAGTGTATATATCACTATTCTTAATAAAATAAGTATGAATTAGATGAAAATTTATATATAAATACTAACCTTATTCTCAATGTCCGAAAATGAGATATTAGACTTAATGAGTGTGTTATTGAGAAATGTAGCCAAATTAGGTGTAGAAGAAGTTGTTTGACTAAAAATCCTTGTAATCCTCTCAATTTGGGATTTGAGTCTTGAATGTAAATTGTTGGAACTTGAATTTATATCATCTTTTAAACCTTCAACCATCTCATACCAACATGGTAATAGTAAACCCACAAGTACCAACAATACACTTGCCTGCATTTATTTATTTATTTATTTGACAATACATTAATTATAATTCTCTAAACTAAAATAAATAAGAAAAAAAATACAATAAATATAATATTATCTTGATAATTAAGTTTAGAAATAAATATACCAATAGTGTGACCACAAAAAGTCTCCGCACTACTATGGGTGATAGCTTCATCATGGGGATCTTCAAGTTATTGCAATTGAGAAACAAAGATACTAATAATTATTAAAAATATTATTATTAGCATTAAAAATATTGAAGGTCATAAGCTAAATTCAGTAATTCATGCCATTGAAAAGTGATATACACACACCACACTAAATATACCAAAGAAAAGAAATGTGTATAAACATTTTACATAGTGTTTTAATTAGTTATACTTCATTGCACAATAATATGTTGAGATTTGAATTGATACTAGAAAAGAAAAGAAAAAAGACCAATTAATATCAAAGGTAGTGTTAGAATTTGAGGAATAAGATGAATGAGGTTCCATCCAAAAATCAATTGGCAATAGGAGGAGTAGCTCATTCATCTTATATATCACAATTTATTTTCATAAATTAGCAATGTGGGACTAACTTTAATAGGTACTAATTTTATATATTAACCTATGAAATGAATATCAAAACGGAAAGAAAAAAAAAACTTCTTCTTTCACTTATTATACCAAAACACTATATAGGTGATATTCTTCTTTTAAAAATATATATTTTTTTTATTAATTTTTTTTTTAAAAAAAAAAAAATAGCTTCTTAGTTCATAGACAAAACAATCTACAGAAATAAAAACAAAGTAACCCTTCATTATCAATCATCATCCTATTATCGACTCAAAATATTAAAAACACCTAAATCATTTAATTACTAAAATAAAATTAGAACCAAGAAAGAAAGAAGTCAATGATAACGTTCTTATTATTTTTACAAAACTAGCAATATACATAACAAAAATTCAGATCCCTCGTTCACAAGAAAAAACAAAAACATAAAAGAGCACAATCCAACTAATTGAAGTTTTAATAGAAAAGAGAAAGAAAGAATTAAACTAATATAAAAATAATATATGAATGTTAATAGACATGACTAACCAATATAACTTGTGTAGAACAACCTTTTGTGTGAATCAAAATAGAATAAGCAAAAAAAGTGAGAGGAAATCCTTGGATTATTTGAAAGAAAAAAAAAGACCTCCAAATATATGTTTATATATAAGGTACTAATATATATTCTATAAATATATATTGCCATATACGTATATATTCTATAAATATATATACTCTATAAATATATGTATATATGTATATAGATATATGATCAGATTTGATTTGATACACAATCAATTACCTTTAATTTTCTACTCTTTTCAAATAGATATAGATATTTATGTTTGTGTTCCAAATTGATTGGAGTAATGCTGTGACTAACTACAATACTTGAGGAAATGTGCTAATATATAAATATATTAAAATACCAACCAATCAATTAAATTAGGTTGATCATATAATTTGTAATATGTAATACTATACCTTAACTAATTTGGACTAAACCATTTAAAATGAGACCAAATGAATTCGGTGTCAATAATTTAGTCAATCTGTGCCATTTATAATTCTATGGTTCTGTGGTTTTGAAATTCTCGCATGTGGTTCAAAGTTCAAACCAAACCAAATTCCTTAATCTTTTCTATAAACTTAATATAATTTTTTTTTATTAAAAATTAATATTTAAAAACAATCTTAGCATAATATTAATAATAATTTAATATTATTTTAAAAATAACTATTTTCATTGTTATTTATTAATTACATCTTATAAACTTTAAAAAGTAAAAGAATTCAGTAAAAAAAATATAACATTTAGTAATATACAAACTAAAACTTCGAAACAAATCAATTCTTTTTTAATGGCGCGTTTATTAAACTGTAATTAAAATCAGAATAATCAATGGGAGAAATGTATTAATTTAAAATAGAAAATAATCGGAAACAACATTTTATTATGAAGTTTACTAAACTATCCGAAAAGAAAACTACAATCATATTATTTTGTTTACATAACTAGGAAAGGTAATTTAATTTGACAAAATTGTCATTATTTAAACATGTAATTATTTTCTGTTTATAGATTTTTAAGGAATATATTTGTCTTTCTCATTTTTAATTAATAAAATTAAAATTAAAATAAATTAAGTAAGGAAATGCATTCCCTATAAAAATGGGGGAGAATCTTTTCCCTTGTTTTCTCCCTAATTTGTGTGGGTCATTAATTTCTTCCTTTCCAAAATTTAGTAAATAATTGTATGTGAATCAATACTATATTATTCATTCCTATTCCCTTTAAGTAAACATGCAATAAGTGGGAGGTCCTGGGTTCGAGTCCCAGGTAAAACATGATGTAATATATAAAACGCTTAAATCAAAAAAAAAAAAACATGCAATAAGTGGATGATTTAGTTTGAGATTAATTAATCTAATTCAGTTTTGAATTTTTAAAAACTAGTATTATTGATTTGGTTTGAAAAAAATTAAAAATTCGGAGAACACCCCTAAATTAAATGTTGTTTTGACAATTATGTACTAATATATGTTTCATTAATCATTTTTCATTACCATTATATAGATTAGTGATTGAAAATATTTGAATTTATTCTACAACCAGAGTTTATTTCTCAAATTGTGAAAATCCATTTACACTTTTTGTGAAAAGAGACTCCATGATTTTGAAGATTTCAAGTGTCCCTTATCTTTCATGCTTGAAATTACTCAAATCACTTTCAATGAAAGTACCAATGATAGTTAACGGGTCATCTTCTAAACAAGATAAATTTTTCGAAATAAACTAAAGTTTTATTTTCTCATTCCATATCTAGCGTTCTCTATGTAATTATATATTTATAAGTTCTATACACCACATACCATTACTAATAAATTGCTAATAAGTTTCTACACTATTTTCATAGTTTAACATTTCAGTAAAATGTTTCACTTTCACATGTCAAAATAAAATGAGGAACTAAGGTTGAAAATTTTTCAAGTCAAAATCAGCACAATGATTCCATGGTATACATAGTTTCTCCATTTTTATATATAAAAGAGTAGATTGAATGTGAAAAAAAAAAATAAAAACCTACAAAATTTCAAACTAAAAAGAATAATATATTATCTAAATATTAAATCAAGTTTAACTCGACTAAATTATTTTATTTCTGAGCAACTAAAACAAACAATCAGCTTACCAATGACAAAATAAAAAGAATAAATCAAAGGGATAGAATACAAAAAAAAAAAAAAATAGACACAATCTAAGAAAAACTAAACTAGAAAGTTAAATTTTAGGAAACAAAATTCCAATCTCTTAGCCAATAGTGAATAGGGTCAATTTGAACTTAACCAAATCCCATAATCCAATAAAGAAGAGAGAAAAAAAAAAACACATAAACCATAGTAACAATCAAAAATCTAATTATAATTTTTTTTAAAAAAAAAACAGAACTTACTTGTAAAATCTTGTTGCTCAATCACTATGATAAGAGAACATAGATGGAGTTCTTTTTTTTTTCTAGTATAGAATTTGGGAAGAAGAATTAGATGAGAAAGGCTAGATTTATCTATAATACTTCACAAAATTTAAAAAGGTTGTGTTAAAGTTAAATATATGTATGGAAGTAAGAGATTTGTATCTTAATTTCCCTTATAAAGTTTCATTCTAATTATTAGTATGTAATTTATTGATACTTTTATTTTCTATCTGTATTTGTTGATTTGGCCAAATCCCACAGATTTCATTCTTTTCTTCTTCTTCTATATATGTTTATAAGTTATAATAATAAACTTCTTTAATTTTGAAATATAAACATAGATTATAATAGATACACAAAAATTTTATACATAATTTATAATTTGAGATGCAGTTTTTTTGAAAAAAAATTATATAAAATAATGTTGTAAATTATATAGGACAGGGTGCAAATTTATAATGAATATACCTGTAAATTAAATTGTGCAAATCATGTAATTTATTTTCCAAAATACTGAAAACCCAGTTCTCATCATTCTATATAAGGTGTGAATAATAAATTTTTGCTAATTTATTCTATAAAAACTAGTTATTAATATTAATTACACCTAATTATTACACACAAATTTATGATGGTGCATAATTTTCCACATTCTTTCTTGATATTTTCTTATTTTATAAATATTTTTTATGTGAATAAATCTAGATCTTTTTATATTCTGCATTCACACACACATCAATAGGTCACACATCAAATTTTGATTCTATTCTTTGTTTTTCACTAATGTAGTAAAAAAAAATATCAAATAATGATTCCCATGATTTTTGTTATTAGCAGTAATATAAAAATATTCATTACTTTATTTAAAGTCAAATTAATTAGATAAATATAATAAACATACTAATTACACTCTATTTTAAAATAAAAAAATACATTTAGATATAAGATAAAATAATTAGTAATTATTAAAAAAAAAAAAAAATCGTACTTAATATTTAAAACAAAATTTTTTTTAGTAATTATATAATATAATTACAAATAATTCTTATGAGAGTATACAAATTTGAGAGTGTAGTTTGAACCTCTCAATTATCTCCAATTACACAGATACAATCTAATTACGTAATTAGACAAATTTATAAAACTGTATAATTACTTTTAATTACACTCAATTCTAATTCTCTTTTAGCTTTCCAAACAGGCCTTCATACGAACTCAAAACATTTATTCCTCATTTATAAATCTTTTTTCTCCAGTTTATGATTATTATGGGAAAAGCTGTAATAAGAGATTCATCTATTCATATTATTTTCTGTTTTTCTTTTCATGGCCATTCATCTCAGAAAAACTAAACCAACAACAATGACTAAAGAAATTAATTGTTACTACAAAAATACAACAACACAAGAATTATTAGGTCCAACTACACTTAACTTTCACAACACCTATGCCAAAATATTGTCGCAACTTCAAGCAGTCATAATCCAACACTAGAAATAAGCTTTTCATTAAAAAAAAAAAAAGAAAAGAAAATGGTGGCATCAATTTATCTTTGTTTTCTTAGACTTGACTGGCAGCTTCTCAAGCACATCATCATTTTCCGATGAACTCCCGTCAAGCGGTTCGTCGGGGACATCATTGGGAACATTATGTTTGGTGATGTATTCTTTCAGTATGCTCATGCTTGCCTCTTTCAATGAAACCAGTTGCTCAGAAAGGGTTCCATTATTTGCATTGGCAGAATATGTTTCTGAGCCAAGTGAGAATGAAACCTTAACCAGAGGTGTAGGTGTTAGAACTGTATCTTTGACTTGAACCTCCATTATATGCTGCACAATAATCAATCCAATAATCCCACTTCAATTACCTCCATTATCATTAAAATATTTTATGTACATTATAAATTCATTTCACTCCATGAGGCATTTTATCAAATACCTAATGTCCAATGTTCATGACAAGACTCAAGCCAAGAACAATTCAATATACAAAACCACAACCTTGCAAAACAAAAGGCTGATTAAATTTTTTGCCCTCTAAACTTTGACATGTACTAAATTATGTTTTCTAAACTTTTCTAGCCGTTAAAAATTCTCCAATTTAAGGACTTTTGTCTAATTTCATTCAATTTTACTAATTCGGAGATTGTTTATGTAATAAATCATGCTGCTCAAATTTTGACATATACCAAATCATATTCACTCAACTTTCATCCTTGTTAGAATTTTCTTATCAAAATTAGACAAAATTCTTTAAATCCAACAATGTCAATAGTTTAGGGGGAATTTTTAACAGCCTTAAAAATTCAGGAGGTATAATTTAGTACATGTTAAAATCCGGGCAAAAATTCTAATTAACAAAGCAACATAATTGAAAATATGCAAATGAATCTCAAGTCCTTTAAGAGAAACAGAGTACAAATACTTTAATGTGTTGAGATAAACATGATATAATTAATTTTTTTTAACTTGATCTTAAGGCATAAATAAAAACAAAAAACCTGGCATAAGAAAGAACATGATATCTATTACTCATAGCATAATTAACTCATTGAGGTGTTTTATCAAACATATGGTAGCCATTCTTAAATAGAACAAAAACATTGAATAATTTTGATATTTTTAGTTCATAATACTAGAAATCTAACATTAAAGAGGCTTAGTTACACATACAGAGTCGGAAACCACCCTATGCTTTAAATTTAGCTCTTAGAACAAAGTTTCATTGATAATACCTTAAGGTTGATGGAAAGAAGACAAGATGAGAGGTGAGTAGGTCAGCAGTTACAGTGTCGAGATTAGAGCATCCACAACGGCGGCGGCGGCGGCGAGGACAGGGAAGAGACGAAGGAGTTGATCTTGTGAGGTGAGAAGGGTTACCGTAGTGGCGGAGACGATGGGATATGGAGAATAAAGAAATTATAATTTTATTTTTGTAAAGAAAGATATTATAATTTCATTTTAGGATTTTTTTTTTACATGAGATAATTTGTTAAAAAAAAAAACACACACAAAAATAATATTAAAAAAATATAAAAATACGTTAGTACAAAATTTTAAATATTTCTATGATTATATTAGGCGGCAACTACGTGTAAGGCACGTTGTATTTTCTTTTTAGTTTTTTTTTTATAATTTTTTTATGTAAAATATTTAATTTAATAATAGAAATATTATTTAAATTTTATTAAAAAAATTAGAAGATAAGATGTTTACCCATTTAAAAAATATTACATAGGATAAATTTTTTATTATAATTTTTAAAATATTAATTATATGTAATTTATAATTTAAGATAAAAATTTAGCAATTTCTTCTTGTTTTGTCTCTTCAATAGAATATATATTAAAATTCTTATATAGATCTTTGAGTCTTTCATCTTCTTTTGATCAACATAAATTTGTAGTATCCAACACTTAGTTGACAATTTATTAAAAATACTTTCAATATATTTAATCTTTTCAGAGAAATAAATTATAAAAATTGGTATTAGTCTTCAATTATTGATGATGTTACTATATAAATAAATAAGTATAGCTTGAAATGTTAGGATCATTATTTATATTACATTAGATCTGAAAAGTTATTTTACTTCGTGATTAAGATACACTTTCAGTGTTGCCCTTTATTTGAGCATATAATCTTACACTAAAAATATAATTATTTTTACGCTTGGATGAACTTGTCTGTATCAATGACTTATAATATATAAATGGGTAAATAACTTGCTAAAATCCTTCTTGGGACTAAACTCAAAACTAAAACATGTCAAGATAGTGTGACTTGGAGAGTTCAGTCTCGGGACGACTTGGACTTCATTTTGTTCTTGCTGTGCGACATGTTGCAAAGTTTATTTTGAAAAAAAAAAATATGAGATTTAAAAGCGGGATCCTAACTTTTTGTTTGGATATGTATATATTTATAAAGTAACGTTAGATCAAAAGTTTAAATTTGTCACGGTTTTCAAGAAAACTATGTGATTAGCAAAGATGTGCACTGTAATTAGAAAATCATTATAGTGTGCCTAAATATTAGGGCATTACACTAGAGCTAAAAATAGACAATCCCTTCCTACACTGATAGTAGGCATGGTGAACTCTCTCTATGGGTGGGGCGAGTACCGTGGCAATTGAATGCATTGTAAATGTAAACTAGGATTGAACCACGAGCTTGAGGGAGGAAAGTTGGGAAAAGTAGCCACTCTCTTCGCTCAAGCCATGGCTTGAAGAATCTTCAAGCTTTACCCAGAAAACCCATTAGACCATTCCTTCTCGAAATTTCTTCAGATGCACTTTTGCAAGACCTGTTAGTACTTCGACGTCGGTCTATACTCTGGCGCTGCGCAAGTAGAACCCAAATAGAGATAATAGGAAAAGAGAAAGAAAGAGAACAAATTTCTACCTTCTTTTCTTTTTTATAAATTTTTAAATTTATTTAGTATAATATAAAAGGAACTAAAGGAAAAACTGTTGGAAATTATTTTACCAGGATCTTAGATCTACTCACAAGTATGTTGATTAACACCCTAAATATGAACTTTCTAAAACGATGAAATAAACACATATAAAGTTTAGGAAACCTTACATTGGGTGCAGCGGAATATAATGACTTCTTCCGTTCAGATATCTAGCCCTTGATTCCTTTATGTAGCAGAGCATTATCAATATCTGAACCTGGATCTCTTTCTCTAATTCTTTAGTGCTGAAACTCCTTCTAGCTGAAAGTCTTTCTTCACGATCTTCCTCACTATGATTCAGGTATCACTTGCTGTGTGCGGGCACTACTCTCACACTAAGAATTTCGAAATTTCAATGAACAAGAGAGAGAGAGAGAGAGAGAGAGAGAGTGGGTTCGGCCAAAGATAGGGAGAGAGAGAGGCTCTGTTTTTTCTGAATGAAAAAGTAGAAAATTTAGTGTAAATTTCCTGAAGCCTTCACTATCTATTTATAGCATTCCACTAGGGTTAGGTTTGAATTATTTGGCATTAAAATAATGAAAATATCAGTTTAAATTCCCTACAAAAGTGGCCGGCCATGCATAGTGGATTTGGGACTCACTTTTTACAATTTTGCAGTTTTATCTTTTCTGCATCTGATTTTCTCAAAAACGCCAATTTTCTAATTCAACCATTTAAATGACAATTCTAACTATTTAATAACTATAAATAATTATTAAATAATATTGTCATTTATCATATTTATTAATTGAATCATACAAAGTATCATAATTAACAAATATGCCCCTAAAACTCTTTCTTTACAATTTCGCCCTTAATTAGTGAAAAATTCACAAATAGACATAGTCTAATTTGAGAATTATAATTGATTAATCAAAACCAATTATATGAGTCTTACAAGCAATATTATCTCAACTAGTGCGGGGACCATGGGTCTATATAACCGAGCTTCCAATAAGTAGATCAAGAATTTATCACTAAAATTCACTAACTTATTAATTCTTCGTTGAATCCACGCATAGAACTTAGAATTGCACTCTCAGTATATAGAATGGTCTATATGTTCCACCATATAGACACATCATTAGTTATCCATTGTTATAATCCTAATTTGATCAATGATTCTCTATATGAATGATCTACACTGTAAAGGGATTAGATTACCGTTACACCCTACAATGTATTTAATCCTTAAAACACTTAACCCCGTATAAATGATATTTCAACTTATGTGAAATGAGTACTCCACCATTTATGTTCGTTTGGTCAAGCTCGAAGGAGATCATCCTTTACTTACTATTCGCCAGATAGAAGCTATAGATTCCATGTTTATGTTAGCGCTCCCACTCAACTGCACTACCGTGTTCCCAAAATGTACGTATCACCCTGACCTAAAAGTAGGCTTAACTAACAAATCAAAGAACACGAATAGCCTCTTGAGATTGAGCCTAATCATAACAGGATTAAGATCATTTGATCTAGGATCAACTAGGCGATATTGACTTGAATAGATATTACGGTAAGTTTAATAAATCTAAGTCAAAGTTCAATATCGGTCCCTTCCGATGCATACTCCATGCATCCAACCTGAGCTTTACTTTAACCAATGCTCTGGAAAGAACATAGCATTTCTCCAAATGCAAGTAAACTCTGTTGTAGATTATCATATCAGTAAAACCCTATGTCTGATAAATCTAGGAAACTTTATTCACATAGTCATGTTTACTTTCCAATGTGTTGACAACACAATAAACAGGATCAAGTATGTGAAAAGGTTTCAGATAAATTCATACATAATGTACATATAATCATGAAATAAAGCATGTGAACCATGCAACATTAAATGTTATTTCTGATCTATATTAATAAGTAAATCTGATTATATTGAAATGAGTTTTATTTAGGGCATAAAACCCAACAAAAACTTACTCCAAAAAGCTTATAATCTTAAAGTGTTATTTATTTATACCATAAAAAGTTAACTCTTATAATTTTTTTCATATATTGTATAATTTCTACTTAAATTTTTGGACACCCCATCTAATATTCAATGCAATCTAATTGCATATTCAAAAATAATATCTAATCTAATTTGATCACAATTGGATATTTAATGTTCGGTGATCAATTTTAATTAGATCATTCATTATCAAATCAATTTATATACACCCCTAAATATAGTAAACAATTGCTTCAATTATCCTATTTTTTTTTAAAAAAAAAGAAAAAGGTAATTATTGAGGAAGAGTATAAATTCTTTTATCAACAAAAAAATCAAAAAAATTCTGTTAAGGTTGTTCTTTATTCTTTTAATATATTCTAACACTTTTTTTATCAAAAAATTCTAACGCTTGTTTTTATGATATTTGGATTTTTTTTTCTACATACTTGGCAAAAACTACATAAAAATATGAAATAATTAAGAGAAATGCTAAAGGGCACTAGTGGTGCTTAGCACTCTCTTATGTGTTAATATCACTATTGGTCTAACTAAATATTAGATCCCATATAATTTAATATAATAGTTTTTAAAAAGTATCGCTAGCCAATCGCAATGTGATATGTCGAGAAAGTACTAATCACCGTTAGTACGTAATAGCAATGCTCAATAATTAATTAGTGAAGAAAGTGATAGGAGAAATAGGGGAGAAAGTGTGTGGTTTAAAGTGTGTGGTTTAAGCGACAATGGCGGACCTCTCACCATCAACATCTACCCATTCCTGAGTCCAAGCTGACCCTCACTTCCCCAAAGAGTACGCTTTCTTCGGCAGCACTTCCAACCCAATCGTCGACGGTTCCATCACTTACAACAACGTAATGGAAGCTAATTTCGACACCCTCGTCACAGCTCTAGAGAAAAATGGGTTCCCCTCCATGCCAATCATAATCGGCGAAATGGGTTGGCCCACTGACGGTGACCCAAACGCGAATTACGAAAACGCTAAACGATTCAACCAAGGTCTCATTAAGCGAATTGTTCAAGGACAGGGGACCCCAAAACGGTCTACTCTGCCTGATGTCTATATCTTCGCTCTAATCGATGAAGATGCCAAGAGTATCGACCCAGGGAACTTTGAGAGACACTGGGGTATTTTCAATTTTGATGGGACAGTAAAATACAATCTCGATATGGGTAATGGAAAGAATTTGGTTCCGGCCAAAGGGGTCAGGTATTTGGCTCGGCAATGGTGTATAATGGCGCCACAAGCCAATCTAATGGACCCCAATTTGGCTGAGAGTGTAGAAATTGCCTAGAATTTGTTTAAGCTTTATTCTATCACCTTTGACATGTGAAAACTTGATCACAGAAGCATCACATGGATCCAAAATCAAATCAACTTTTCTTTTAGCTCCAGAAGAGTGGTAAAGATCAACTACCTCTTCCAAAAGTTGAGCCATTTGAAATTCAACCTCTTCTAACTGCATCATTCCAGCTTCAATTTTGCTTGTGTCAAGAATGGTGTTCACTATACCTAAAAAGGCATAAGAAAATGTTGGTAATGTCACACAAGAAACATTTAATCATTTTGCACAATAATTTATAATCATTTGTGAAATGTTCTTTTGCAATGTAATATAAAGACATAAAAATCTATTTTTACCAATTACTCCAATGCTAGTATATAAAATGCAGAATTAAGATACAATTTACTCTTTCACAATATGAATAGAATACTTAATACAATATTTTTACAACACAATACATGCAAAATGTGAATGAAATTGTTTATAATATGCAAAGAGATAAGTTTCTTAAGGGCTTCATCCTATATTAGTTGTGGTAAGGTACCTTACATGTAGGGTACGGTCCTAACCATTCATCGATGATCAGATACCTTACACATGAAGCTATTCATACTCTATATGTAGAGTATATTTAGGCTTGAACTTGAGCTAAGGCGAGCTAAACCTGTGTTTAGGACCTACTCAAACTCAGAACTCAAAAATCTTACACATATATGCAATTTGTAGTAAAAAAATATTATCCATTAAGCCCAATAATATCCAAACTTGCCTACCTATGACTTTACCCAAGCAGATAAACAAAATTTACCTTAGACCCATCAATTTTCAGGGTCGGCCCGCCTAAATAAAATTCTACTATGTTTACTCTCATATAGATAGTAAAGATAGATAAATAAAGATATGAATGAATACATTTACCTATAAGATCATCAGTACACTTATCAATGTGTCTTAAATTTGTTTCGAGATCAGAACCAGGAGCAACTTCCTTATAAGAAAAATCTATGAGACCACTAATGCCAGCCAACGGAGCTCGAATATCATGGCTAGCTCTAGCAAAAGCTAGATTTTGATCTTCATTCTTCTTTTGAGCTAGTTTAGTTGCCTCCATTTGTTTTATAAGAGTTGCTCTCAAATAGTTCTCTACTATGGCATCTCTAAAGTTTTTCAAAACAAAGTAGAAAATGAGGAATATGGTTAGAACCATTATTGATATGAGGAGAATGAGTTGTCCCTTAATGTGTTTATGAATAAACTTGATTAATCCACTTTGTGGGAGTGCTAATACATAAACCTGATCAAATTTAAGAAAGAGACATCAAAGTTAGATTATTAGTACATTTATCCCAAAATGAATCAAAATAAAACATAAGATTATAATTTCATTCATTACCAATAAAGTACTATCAAAATATTAATACTGTACTTACAGATTGAACCCCAATCAAATCAAGTGAAGAACAATAAAAGTTGTAACTTGCTCCTTGAATGTTGATAACCGTAGCTCTTGTTGTTGATGAAGTACCAATATAAGGATGACAAGTAACATTTCCAATATGAGTATTTGGTTTAACCAATTCAAAAGAAACCAAAACATTACTATTACCAGTATTGTCATCATGATCATCCACAACAACATTAAACTTCAACTGAGTCCCTTTAATTTCATCATTAACAATCATTTGACCATCTTTGGTAGTCAAATACAAACTCCCACCAACAAGATTAACCTCATCATAGTACTCATCTACCAATTCCTTCACCAAAAATCCCAAAATGATAACCCCTTTATTAACATTATTAATAGTGGCTGATTTAAGGAGTAAGAGATCATGACCATTGTCCCATTTAGTACCCAAATAAGCATAAGAGCCATTCATGCTCTTGAAGGCTAATTCTCTAAACCAAGTTGCATTAGTGGTGATATTTGGGTTGAATTTGACTACATCTCCAAGTAGCTTTCCAGTGCTATGATCCACACTTTGTTTGTACCAAGTATTATTATTAGTCTTGGATGATGAAGAAGAAGAATTGGAGTGCAATGCAAATGTTTGATTGTTGAGTTGGTCCTTGCCATAGGAGAAAATGAGTTGACCTTCCAATCCTATGTATGAGATTTGACTCAAGTGTGGGGTCATCACTAGTGTTTGAAACAAAATTGGAGCCACCTGAAAATATATATATACACATATATATATATAAACACAAAAATCTTACATAGCAAAATAAAATGGAACTATTGTAATCAAGGTTGGCTCTGAGTTAATTTGAGTTTTAGAAAAAACAATTTTTGGGGCTTTTTTTATAAAAATAAATAGTATTTTTAAAAATTATTAAAAAATATATGTATATTTAATAAATAAAAATTTATTTGGACCCCTAATAGGAGTGGGTCCTAAACGCGGGTCTAACACGCCTTAGCTTAGGTCAATTCTGTTTGTAATTGAGTACTTAATTAAATATTTATATATTTTGTAAAAGAAATTACGAATCGATAAATTATAATGATATGTGCATTCAAAATATGTATCAAAATATTATATTCGATGTAACAATTATTTTAACTAATTATATTTATTTAAATTGAAACTGTTGTTTTAAAAAATAGTGTCATATCACTAGATTAAGTTTTGATGCATATTTTAAGTGTACATATCACTATTTTTAATAAAATAAGTATGAATTAGATGAAAATTTATATATAAATACTAACCTTATTCTCAATGTCCGAAAATGAGATATTAGACTTAATGAGTGTGTTATTGAGAAATGTAGCCAAATTAGGTGTAGAAGAAGTTGTTTGACTAAAAATCCTTGTAATCCTCTCAATTTGGGATTTGAGTCTTGAATGTAAATTGTTGGAACTTGAATTTATATCATCTTTTAAACCTTCAACCATCTCATACCAACATGGTAATAGTAAACCCACAAGTACCAACAATACACTTGCCTGCATTTATTTATTTATTTATTTGACAATACATTAATTATAATTCTCTAAACTAAAATAAATAAGAAAAAAAATACAATAAATATAATATTATCTTGATAATTAAGTTTAGAAATAAATATACCAATAGTGTGACCACAAAAAGTCTCCGCACTACTATGGGTGATAGCTTCATCATGGGGATCTTCAAGTTATTGCAATTGAGAAAAAAGATATTAATAATTATTAAAAATATTATTATTAGCATTAAAAATATTGAAGGTCATAAGCTAAATTCAGTAATTCATGCCATTGAAAAGTGATATACACACACCACACTAAATATACCAAAGAAAAGAAATGTGTATAAACATTTTACATAGTGTTTTAATTAGTTATAATACTTCATTGCACAATAATATGTTGAGATTTGAATTGATACTAGAAAAGAAAAGAAAAAAGACCAATTAATATCAAAGGTAGTGTTAGAATTTGAGGAATAAGATGAATGAGGTTCCATCCAAAAATTAATTGGCAATAGGAGGAGTAGCTCATTCATCTTATATATCACAATTTATTTTCACAAATTAGCAATGTGGGACTAACTTTAATAGGTACTAATTTTATATATTAACCTATGAAATGAATATCAAAACGAAAAGAAAAAAAAAAACTTCTTCTTTCACTTATTATACCAAAACACTATATAGGTGATATTCTTCTTTTAAAAATATATTTTTTTTTATTGATTTTTTTAGAAAAAAAAAAGAAAAAAATAGCTTCTTAGTTCATAGACAAAACAATCTACAGAAATAAAAACAAAGTAACCCTTCATTATCAATCATCATCCTATTATCGACTCAAAATATTAAAAACACCTAAATCATTTAATTACTAAAATAAAATTAGAACCAAGAAAGAAAGAAGTCAATGATAACGTTCTTATTATTTTTACAAAACTAGCAATATACATAACAAAAATTCAGATCCCTCGTTCACAAGAAAAAACAAAAACATAAAAGAGCACAATCCAACTAATTGAAGTTTTAATAGAAAAGAGAAAGAAAGAATTAAACTAATATAAAAATAATATATGAATGTTAATAGACATGACTAACCAATATAACTTGTGTAGAACAACCTTTTGTGTGAATCAAAATAGAATAAGCAAAAAAAGTGAGAGGAAATCCTTGGATTATTTGAAAGAAAAAAAAAGACCTCCAAATATATGTTTATATATAAGGTACTAATATATATTCTATAAATATATATTGCCATATACGTATATATTCTATAAATATATATACTCTATAAATATATGTATATATGTATATATGTATATAGATATATGATCAGATTTGATTTGATACACAATCAATTACCTTTAATTTTCTACTCTTTTCAAATAGATATAGATATTTATGTTTGTGTTCCAAATTGATTGGAGTAATGCTGTGACTAACTACAATACTTGAGGAAATGTGCTAATATATAAATATATTAAAATACCAACCAATCAATTAAATTAGGTTCATCATATAATTTGTAATATGTAATACTATACCTTAACTAATTTGGACTAAACCATTTAAAATGAGACCAAATGAATTCGGTGTCAATAATTTAGTCACTTTGTGCCATTTATAATTCTATGGTTCGGTGGTTTTGAAATTCTCGCATGTGGTTCAAAGTTCAAACCAAACCAAATTCCTTAATCTTTTCTATAAACTTAATATAATTTTTTTTTATTAAAAATTAATATTTAAAAACAATCTTAGCATAATATTAATAATAATTTAATATTATTTTAAGAATAACTATTTTCATTGTTATTTATTAATTACATCTTATAAACTTTAAAAAGTAAAAGAATTCAGTAAAAAAAATATAACATTTAGTAATATACAAACTAAAACTTCGAAACAAATCAATTCTTTTTTAATGGCGCGTTTATTAAACTGTAATTAAAATCAGAATAATCAATGGGAGAAATGTATTAGTTTAAAATAAAAAATAATCGAAAACAATATTTTATTATGAAGTTTACTAAACTATCCAGAAAGAAAACTACAATCATATTATTTTGTTTACATAACTAAGAAAGGTAATTTAATTTGACAAAATTGTCATTATTAGAACATGTAATTATTTTCTGTTTATAGATTTTTAAGGAATATATTTGTCTTTCTTATTTTTAATTAATAAAATTAAAATTAAAATAAATTAAGTAAGGAAATGCATTCCCTATAAAAATGGGGGAGAATCTTTTCCCTGTTTTCTCCCTAATTTGTGTGGGTCCACTAATTTCTTCCTTTCTAAAATTTAGTAAATAATTGTATGTGAATCAATACTATATTATTCATTCTCATTCCCTTTAAGTAAACATGCAATAAGTGGGAGGTCTAGGTTCGAGTCCCAGGTAAAACATGATGTAATATATAAAACGCTTAAATCAAAAAAAAAAAAAAAAAAAAAAAAAACATGCAATAAGTGGATGATTTAGTTTGAGATTAATTAATCTAATTCAGTTTTGAATTTTTAAAAACTAGTATTATTGATTTGGTTTGAAAAAAATTAAAAATTCGGAGAACACCCCTAAATTAAATGTTGTTTTGACAATTATGTACTAATATATGTTTCATTAATCATTTTCATTACCATTATATAGATTAGTGATTGAAAATATTTGAATTTATTCTACAACCAGAGTTTATTTCTCAAATTGTGAAAATCCATTTACACTTTTTGTGAAAAGAGACTCCATGATTTTGAAGATTCTAACTGTCCCTTATCTTTCGTGCTTGAAATTACTCAAATCACTTTCAATGAAAGTACCAATGATAGTTAACGGGTCATCTTCTAAACAAGATAAATTTTTCGAAATAAACTAAAGTTTTATTTTCTCATTCCATATCTAGCGTTCTCTATGTAATTATATATTTATAAGTTCTATACACCACATACCATTACTAATAAATTGCTAATAAGTTTCTACACTATTTTCATAGTTTAACATTTCACTACAATGTTTCACTTTCACATGTCAAAATAAAATGAGGAACTAAGGTTGAAAAATTTTCAAGTCAAAATCAGCACAATGATTCCATGGTATACATAGTTTCTCCATTTTTATATATAAAAGAGTAGATTGAATGTGAAAAAAAAAAAAAAAAAAAAAAAAAAAAAAAAAACCTACAAAATTTCAAACTAAAAAGAATAATATATTATCTAAATATTAAATCAAGTTTAACTCGACTAAATTATTTTATTTCTGAGCAACTAAAACAAACAATGAGCTTACCAATGACAAAATAAAAAGAATAAATCAAAGGGATAGAATACAAAAAAAAAAAAAAATAGACACAATCTAAGAAAAACTAAACTAGAAAGTTAAATTTTAGGAAACAAAATTCCAATCTCTTAGCCAATAGTGAATAGGGTCAATTTGAACTTAACCAAATCCCATAATCCAATAAAGAAGAGAGAAAAAAAAAACACATAAACCATAGTAACAATCAAAAATCTAATTATAATTTTTTTTTAAAAAAAAACAGAACTTACTTGTAAAATCTTGTTGCTCAATCACTATGATAAGAGAACATAGATGGAGTTCTTTTTTTTTCTAGTATAGAATTTGGGAAGAAGAATTAGATGAGAAAGGCTAGATTTATCTATAATACTTCACAAAATTTAAAAAGGTTGTGTTAAAGTTAAATATATGTATGGAAGTAAGAGATTTGTATCTTAATTTCCCTTATAAAGTTTCATTCTAATTATTAGTATGTAATTTATTGATACTTTTATTTTCTATCTGTATTTGTTGATTTGGCCAAATCCCACAGATTTCATTCTTTTCTTCTTCTTCTATATATGTTTATAAGTTATAATAATAAACTTCTTTAATTTTGAAATATAAACATAGATTATAATAGATACACAAAAATTTTATACATAATTTATAATTTGAGATGCAGTTTTTTTGAAAAAAAATTATATAAAATAATGTTGTAAATTATATAGGACAGGGTGCAAATTTATAAAGAATATACCTGTAAATTAAATTGTGCAAATCATGTAATTTATTTTCCAAAATACTGAAAACCCAGTTCTCATCATTCTATATAAGGTGTGAATAATAAATTTTTGCTAATTTATTCTATAAAAACTAGTTATTAATATTAATTACACCTAATTATTACACACAAATTTATGATGGTGCATAATTTTCCACATTCTTTCTTGATATTTTCTTATTTTATAAATATTTTTTATGTGAATAAATCTAGATCTTTTTATATTCTGCATTCACACACACATCAATAGGTCACACATCAAATTTTGATTCTATTCTTTGTTTTTAACTAATGTAGTAAAAAAAAAAATCAAATAATGATTCCCATGATTTTTGTTATTAGCAGTAATATAAAAATATTCATTACTTTATTTAAAGTCAAATTAATTAGATAAATATAATAAACATACTAATTACACTCTATTTTAAAATACAAAAAATACATTTAGATATAAGATAAAATAATTAGTAATTATTAAAAAAAAAAAAAAATCGTACTTAATATTTAAAACAAATTTTTTTTTAGTAATTATATAATATAATTACACATAATTCTTATGAGAGTATACAAATTTGAGAGTGTAGTTTGAACCTCTCAAATTATCTCCAATTACACAAATACAATCTAATTACGTAATCAGACAAATTTATAAAACTGTATAATTACTTTTAATTACACTCAATTCTAATTCTCTTTTAGCTTTCCAAACAGGCCTTCATACGAACTCAAAACATTTATTCCTCATTTATAAATCTTTTTTCTCCAGTTTATGATTATTATGGGAAAAGCTGTAATAAGAGATTCATCTATTCATATTATTTTCTGTTTTTCTTTTCATGGCCATTCATCTCAGAAAAACTAAACCAACACCGATGACAAGAAATTAATTGTAACTACAAAAATACAACAACACAAGAATTATTAGGTCCAACTACACTTAGCTTTCACAATACCAGAGGTGCAGGTGTTAGAACTTCAAGCAGTCATAATCCAACACCAGAAATAAGCTTTTCATTAAAAATAAAGAAAATGGTGGCATCAATTTATCTTTGTTTTCTTAGACTTGACTGGCGGCTTCTCAAGCGCATCATCATTTTCCGATGAACTCCCGTCAAGCGGTTCGTCAGGGACATCATTGGGAACATTATGTTTGGTGATGTATTCTTTCAATATGCTCATGCTTGCCTCTTTCAATGAAACCAGTTGCTCAGAAAGGGTTCCATTATTTGCATTGGCAGAATAAATTTCCGAGCCAAGTGAGAATGAAACCTTAACCAGAGGTGCAGGTGTTAGAACTGTATCTTTGACTTGAACCTCCATTATATGCTGCACAATAATCAATCCAATAATCCCACTTCAATTACCTCCATTATCATTAAAATATTTTATGTACATTATAAATTCATTTCACTCCATGAGGCATTTTATCAAATACCTAATGTCCAATGTTCATGACAAGACTCAAGCCAAGAACAATTCAATATACAAAAGCACAACCTTGCAAAACAAAAGGCTGATTAAATTTTTTGCCCTCTAAACTTTGACATGTACTAAATTATGTTTTTTAAACTTTTCTAGCCGTTAAAATTTCTCCAATTTAAGGACTTTTGTCTAATTTCATTCAATTTTACTAATTCGGTAATTGTTTATGTAATAAATCATGCTGCTCAAATTTTGACATATACCAAATCATATTCACTCAACTTTCATCCTTGTTAGAATTTTCTTATCAAAATTAGACAAAATTCTTTAAATCCAACAATGTCAATAGTTTAGGGGGAATTTTTAACAGCCTTAAAAATTCAGGAGGTATAATTTAGTACATGTTAAGATCCGGGCAAAAATTCTAATTAACAAAGCAACATAATTGAAAATATGCAAATGAATCTCAAGTCCTTTAAGAGAAACAGAGTACAAATACTTTAATGTGTTGTGATAAACATGATATAATTAATTTTTTTTACTTAATCTTAAGGCATAAATAAAAACAAAAAATCTGGCATAAGAAAGAACATGATATCTATTTGCATAATTAACTCATTGAGGTGTTTTATCAAACATATGGTAGCCATTCTTAAATAGAACAAAAACATTGAATAATTTTGACATTTTGAGTTCATAATTCTAGAAATCTAATATTAAAGAGGCTTAGTTACACATACAGAGTCGGAAACCACCCTATGCTTTAAATTTAGCTCTTAGAACAAAGTTTCATTGATAATACCTTAAGGTTGATGGAAAGAAGACAAGATGAGAGGTGAGTAGGTCAGCAGTTACAGTGTCGAGATTAGAGCATCCACAACGGCGGCGGCGGCGAGGACAGGGAAGAGACGAAGGAGTTGATCTTGTGAGGTGAGAAGGGTTAACGTAGTGGCGGAGACGATGGGATATGGAGAATAAAGAAATTATAATTTTATTTTTGTAAAGAAAGATATTATAATTTCATTTTAGGATTTTTTTTTTTTAAATGAGATAATTTGTTAAAAAAAAAAACACACAAAAATAATATTAAAAAAATATAAAAATACGTTAGTACAAAATTTTAAATATTTCTATGATTATATTAGGCGGCAACTACGTGCAAAGGCACGTTGTATTTTCTTTTTAGTTTTTTTTTTTTTTTGTAATTTTTTTATCTAAAATATTTAATTTAATAATAGAAATATTATTTAAATTTTATTGAAAAAATTAGAAGATAAGATGTTTACCCATTTAAAAAATATTACATAGGATAAATTTTTTATTATAATTTTTAAAATATTAATTATATGTAATTTATAATTTAAGATAAAAATTTAGCAATTTCTTCTTGTTTTGTTTCTTCACTAGAATATATATTAAAATTCTTATATAGATCTTTGAGTCTTTCATCTTCTTTTGATCAACATAAATTTGTAGTATCTATTGTTACTGATATTTCGCAACACCAAAAAGTACAATTTAACTGGTAAAAGAGAGAATTATTTGAGAGATGACAAATGCGAGTATTCAACCTAGAATGGCGAGTACTCGAATAGGAATGCGAGAGTAAAACAACAAAGCTGGAAAAATAAATGAGACGGTGAATTATAGTGGTTCAGTCAGATTTTGTTCTGCTTAGTCCACTGTAGCAAGGGATTCGTAGGTGCATTTTCACGGTGGATCACCCCTTTATATACAAAGCAGGTGCCCAATCGGTTACATGAGGATCACATTTATTGTTAATCCATTATTTACACATTGAATTGCAATGACTAAACTCAAACAACGTTAAAATTAATAAATGTATGACAGTTACTGAATTCATCAACGTATGCGTCTTTCGCATCTGCAAGTTGACCGTTCATGTTCCGTCTGTTGAGCTCGTAGGATCGCACATACGTTTGGAACGTCTGCGTCCTTAAGTAATCGCTCGTTATAGACGTCGCATGTTAAAACTGGTAACATCTGGACATGCGAACTTATATTGGTCTGTTAGGGCTGTTGAGTCGCTGGGACCAAAACTGTCTCATAGGGCATCGGTCTCCATACTCGTCGCGGAGGTATAGAGGAAGACACTCGCACATGTTCTGACATATGCGAGTTGGGTCTACCCTGCATGATGAGGATTATGGTTATGCGGTGTGAATTAGATCGCACCCGCAATATCTCGCTGGTTTTATCCTGGGCGAGGTCTAAACTTCGAGAAGGCTCTTACGGACATTTCAGCTTTCATTGGGAATTTGAATACACGTGTCCTTTTAACGAGGAGTCTGGTCTCGAGTTTCTAGGTGAGAGAAATCTCACTATAACACATGCCCCTAGTTTCGCGACGTGACTAGAGCGGTCACTGAGGGAAACTATTGCTCGAGAGACAGGTGAAAGGTTGTCACGAGGAGGTGACCTTTTGGTTGTCCCATCGAGGGTTTCGAAAAATGACGGCTGTAATGATTAATTTTCATTATCTCTAGGATGCCACGTCACAAAACCCTTCGGTTTTCGTGTAGGCGTGGCCATAATTGGCCGTTAGATTGGGCGACCTTAGGCATTCTGACTGCCACGTGTCACGATCCCAATAAATAAGGGATATGGGTATTTAAACGCTTTGATACGAATCAAATTTCCCATTTTTCCCTCTTTTCTCTTAACTTCCCTCCAGTGCATACACTTCAGACAAAATCCACTCCCAGATTTTCTGCCACTTTCCACAACATTTTCATTCTCAGAAGTGATCGAGAATAACCGCAGGAATCAAAACTAAAGGTTAGCTTCTAAATCACTGCATTTTCGCTTTCTGTTTTTGGAGATAATGTGCTTTGTTTTCTGGGTTTGGATGTTTTTGAAAACTTTTAGGAGTGTATGCTAGTGGGTATTTATGTGTTTTGGGTCAATGAAACTGGGTAATATTCATAGTGTAGGACCTGTAAACTGACATAACCGTATACAATTCATAGGCACTGATCCACGTCTCGAATGCTCGCGGACATTCGGATGAACAATTTGAATGTTCGCGGGTATTCGGTTGAACAACTTGAATAATCGCATATTTCCAAGACTTATTTCCGCTTAACTGTTGACTAGACCTTTTAGGATCTTTACATGTCGCGGGCTGAGTGGTGAGAGTATTAATTGCCATTCCAAATGGTGGGTGTGTCACAGTATTCTAATGGCTATATATGCGAATATATGTCCCTTGAGATACTGAGATACACCCAGCCATTTGTTGACGTGCGTTAATACTCGAATGATCGTACTCTTTGGTTGGTAGGTTGTCTCGAAACGGTGGGTGTCTCCCAGTAACTTCAGGGTTATGCTCGAAAATGCATACTTCTTGAGTCACTGGGATACGCCCAGCCGTTTCTGGAGGTATACCGCACAACCGAGGATGCGTGAATTACTCGCCCAAAGATAGTTACATTTCTTCTCGCATGCTGATAGGAGGGTCAGTGTTCGCATGGAGCCTGACTTTCTTGTCGAATGCGACTTTTATACTCTACTGCGGGTGAGATCACTTACCTTTATTTTTTCACACATCCATCACGCTGAAAAGATCTTCTATCTTTCAGATGAGCGATCTATCGGACAGCCAGCAGCTCGGCTCAGGAGGTCGCGCTTTTGACGGGGAGTCGTCACAAGAGAGAGACAGTTTTCTTCCTACGGACATCTCCGAAATGGAGGCTGCGGAGATAGAGTTAGGTCCGATGTCTTCCGTAGACATCGAGAGGATGGTACAGGAGCTCGCTGAACCTGGGACAATCGATATCCGAGATAGCGAATCCACAGTGTCAGCGCGCGACTACCTCATCCATACGAGACACGCTCCCGACATCGAGGTCGAGGAGGTGGAGGAGGAATGGACTACTCCGGTCCGCGAATCAGATGGGGAAGAAGAGGAAGCGGAAGGGAGTGGGACGGACTCGGTCGACGACTCCCAATTGAACGAACCTTTCTCATGCGAAGACCTAGTCTCGAGAGTCGTCAAATCTGACTTCACCACCTTCGTGAGGTTGAATTTGTTGCGACTTGCGTTTCAAAGTCCCAAACCCTCTCAGAGAGCGCACCTTCCGTTCACCAACCCTGCGATCATCCCTACAGAAGACGTGGTCATCTCAATACCCATTCTTCGATGTGGTGTATCGGTCCCGTTTCATCCTTTCGTCGCAGCCATTCTCAGACGTTATGACGTATCGCCTTTTCAGCTAACACCCAACAGTTATCGCACTGTTCTAGCATTCTATGCGATGTACATGGAGTACGCCCATAGGGCTCCGTCAGTAGAGGAGTTTAGTTACTTCTATGACATAAAGAGCGTGGGTCTTCATAATGGCTTCTTTTGCTTTAGTAAATGGGCGACTTCTGAAATAAACGGTGTTGAGGGGATGGTCTCGAACATGGGCGACTGGAAGTCGAAATGGTTTTATGTTTTTAAGGTTCCTGGGATCAGGACCGACTTTAATCGCAGACCCAGTATGTCGCATATTTGTTGACTTAGATAAAATCTGTTACTTCGTTTTTTCGAGATCTTTTGCTAACTCGTTTTTTGTTGTCATCGCAGATAGACCAGCTCGACCAACGCTTGACGCGAATAAGAAGGGGGTAGCTGAAATTCTTGGGAGTCTTCCGGTACAAGATCGCGACTGGCGATTACTGTGTACGACTGCCAAATTACGAGAACACAAACTGATCCCTGAGAACGCGAGTCTTCAGCGGGAGCCAGTATATAAAGAACCATCTGAGAAACAGCAGGAGCGGATAGATAAGCGTCTTTCTAAGCAAACTCCTCGACAAACTTCAGGTAACTCGTCCTTTTGCTATAAATTGACGGGTAGGATTGTGATTTTTACTTATCTGTTCTTTGTGTTTGTAGACATGACTTTCTTGAAGTCTGCCCCTGTCCTGAAGATCAAGCAAAAGGGTGGAACACCGGCGACTTCGCCGGTCGTTGCCCAGAAGAGGAAGAGCGATGTGATGACTTCGCTTGCTGCAGATTCCTCCAAGAAGTTGGCTAAAACTACTCAGGACAAGGGGAAGAAAGTCGTCATCGACTCTCCTGTTCGTGCTCGCGACTTTCTGGCCATGCAGGAAAAATTACTGGCTGAGATTCCTTACGAGGATCTTGCTTCTCGATCTACTGAACTGGCCGTGCAATCCATGGCTTTGTTCATGAAAGCCGCGGCTACTCCTTCGAAGGAAACTGATTCGCTGAAGAGGCAGAACGTCCATTTTCAAGAGAACATAAAGAAGCTGAAGCAGGAGGTGGCGAGGATGGAGGAGCTTAACAAGGCCAAGGAGAAGGAGCTCGAGGAAGTCAACAGGGCAAAAGAACAGGTGGAGCTCGAGCTCAAGAAGTCGCAGGACACGATCGCTGAGATGGCTCGCGACTTGGAGGCTGAGAAAGAGACAGGGAAGAAACAGTACGATCAGGCTGTGTCTGACTACATTTACACTACTCTTTCCAAGGTCCCTGACTTCGACTTCTCGCTGCTTGGAGCTGAAGCTGCTGAAATGGCTGAAGCCTTTCGCGCGATGTCTCCTACCCAGACTCAAGGTAACCTTCCGGATGAAATCGAGGGAGTACAGGCTGAAGAGGTCGAGAATGAAGTCGTGAGCAAGATTGCAGACGAGGCTGCTCCTGATGAGACTACTCCTGTTGCTTGATTATTTTCTATCTTACTTTTTTTTTTATCTGCGGTACACGGGTACTCGCATTTCTGTACTTAAAGAAATTTATCTTACTTTTTGGACAAATTTCTATCCTCGCAGGGATAGCTTGCATTTTAATATTTACGCAGTACACGGGTACTTGCGATTTTATATATATTTAACTTTGATCACAGCTTGGTGTGAATGCAATTATATATATATATGCGACTTTTAATTACAGCTTGGTGTAATAAAGTAGGAAAAACTCGGTAAATTAAATTACTCGAAAAACTTAATAAGTGATTTTATTCAAGCAATCAGTGATACATGCGGGTACCATGCCCCTATACTTAGGAAGTATTTTGAACAAAAAACATCTAAGTATAAGTACTCGAATTATCATAACTGAATAACGTGAATATTACTGATAATAAAATTTCAAGCTCTCGCTATTCCATGCTCGTGGAATCGCGGTTCCATCGAGTGTTGCGAGTCGATAAGTGGCATCACCAATTTGATCTGCGATTTTGTATGGTCCCTCCCAATTGTCTCCAAAGACTCCGTGGGCTGGGACTTTGGTATTTGGCATTACTTTTTTAAGGACCAAGTCTCCTACTCGCAGAGGTTTTATCTTTACTTTCGAGTTAAAGTATCTTGCTGTTCGTTGTTGATAAGCCGCGTTTTGTAGTTGCGCTTTATCACGCTTTTCTTCTAAAAGATCAAGGCAAAACAACTGATTCTCGCTGTTCTGCGAGATATCGAAAGCATCTCTGCGCAAGGATCCTGCCCCAACTTCTACTGGTAACATGGCCTCGCACCCATAAGAAAGTGAGAAGGGTGTTTCGCCAGTTGTAGATCGAGGGGTTGTATTGTAAGACCATAGGACTTGCGGTAATTCATCTGGCCATGCCCCTTTGCGGTCTTCTAATTTTCCCTTTATGGTGTGCTTAATTATTTTGTTGATCGCTTCGTCCGCCCATTGCTCTGCGGTAAGCGACCGCAGAAAAGGCTTTTTAATTCCTAAATCATCGCATAGTCGTCGCATCTCTTTACAACAACTGTTTCCCATTATCTGAAATGAGCTTGTGCGGAATGCCAAAGCGACAGATGATGGAAGTGTAGACGAACTCGCGCAACTTCGTTGCTGTGATGGCCGCGAGTGCTTTCGCTTCAGCCCACTTTGTGAAATAGTCAACCGCGACTACAGCATATTTGACTCCGCCTTTTCCCTTGGGTAACTCGCCAATTAAATCAATTCCCCATATTGCAAAGGGCCAGGGACTCGTGATAAAATGGAGGTTACTCGGGGGCTGGTGTGTGTAAGTGGCTATTCGCTGGCATCTGTCACACCTTTTTGCAAATGCGAGGGCATCTTGTCGCAATGTTGGCCAGTAATACCCTTGCCGCATAATTTTTAAGGCAAGGGAATTACCTCCAGTATGATTGCCGCAAATTCCCTCGTGTACTTCACGCAGTATGTAACCGCAGTCTTCTCCACTGATACATTTGAGAAGTGGTTGACTAAAACTTCTGCGATACAAGCTCTGGTCATATATCACATAGCGGGCTGCTCGTTGTCGCAATTTTCTTGCTTCTATTTTATCATTAGGTAAGAGCCCCTTGTCAAGGTATGCGAGGATAGGAGTCATCCAGGTAATCTCCTGAACGTCATCGATCTCCATGATTGTTTCTCGATCTATGGTTGGATGAGACAATACGTCTACCGGAATTACATCGAGTAATTCGGCTTCTCTAGTGGAGGCCAGTCGGGCCAAGGCGTCTGCATGGGCATTTTGAGTACGCGGTACTCGAGACACAACTACATGTTTGAACTTCTGCATGATTTCGCGAACGATGGCTAAGTATTTAACCAATCTTCCGCCTCTCGCTAGGTATTCTCCACTTACCTGACATACCACAATTTGAGAGTCGCTAAATGCTTGTAGGTATTCGACTTTCATCTCGAGAGCCAATTTCAGACCTGCGATTAAAGCCTCATATTCGGCTTCATTGTTAGATGCAGAGAATTCGAAACGTAGAGCAGCGTGTACCTTGAAATTATTGGGATCGATTAACAATATCCCACTTTGCGTAACCTTCATTATTTGAGGCCCCATCAACATACAATGTCCATACCTCTTTGTCTATCATGGCGATGTCATTTCCACCCTCTACAACCGCTACCTCTGTGCTCGGGAACTCTAGTATAAAATCTGCTAGGGCTTGCCCCTTGATCGCGGAGCTTGGTTTATACTTGATGTCGAACTGACTCAACTCCATAGCCCACTTTAATAATCTTCCCGATGCCTCTGGCTTTGCCAAAACCTGTCTTAAGGGGAAGTTTGTCAAAACTTCAATGCTGTGAGCCTGGAAATAAGGTCGCAATTTTCTTGAGGATATTATCAAGGCAAAAGCTAGTTTCTCCATCTGAGGGTAACGCGTCTCGGCGTCCAATAATCGCTTACTGACGTAGTACACCGGGTGCTGACGTCCTTGGTCCTCGCGAATAAGTACTGAACTGATCGCATACTCGGAGACTGCTAAATAAATAGACAAAACCTCTCCGGGCAACGGTTTTGATAGAATTGGAGGTTGCCCCAGATGCGTTTTTAACGCTTGAAAAGCCTGTTCGCATTTCTCATCCCATTGAAACCTCTTGTTACCCTTCAGGATCTGAAAAAACTCTTTACACTTGTCAGAGGATCTGGATATGAAGCGGTTTAAGGCCGCGACTTTGCCTGTGAGGCTCTGAACCTCCTTTGGCTTAGTCGGAGACGGCATTTCTACCAACGCTCTAATCTTCGCAGGATTGGCTTCTATTCCTCGCTGATTTACCATAAAACCGAGGAATTTTCCGGAACCCACCCCAAAGACGCATTTTAAGGGGTTTAGACGCATCTTATATCGTCGCAATATGTCGAACATGGCCTGCAAGTGTGTGATATGATCCTCCGCATGTTGCGACTATACGAGCATATCGTCAACATATACCTCCATTGTCTTTCCAATCAGGTCTGCGAACATCATATTCACTAGCCTTTGGTAAGTCGCACCTGCGTTTATTAAACCAAAAGGCATGACCTTGTAACAGTATAATCCTCGATCAGTAATGAACGAGGTATGTTCTGATCCAGTTCGTACATCGGGATTTGATTGTATCCCGAGTATGCATCCATGAAGCTTAAAAGTGCGTGTCCTGCAGTGGCATCGACAAGCTGGTCGATGCTAGGAAGAGGAAAGCTGTCTTTGGGACAGGCTTTGTTCAAATCTGTAAAGTCAACGCATGTACGCCATGAGCCATTGGGCTTTGGCACGAGTACCGGATTGGCTAACTGGGCCGGGGTAAAATGACTCCGTATAAAGCCGCAGGCAAGGAGGCGGTCAACTTCTTCCTTCGCTTGGTACCTCGCGGGGTCCATTTTGCGGCGCTTTTGTCGGACACCTCGCACTTCGGGGTCAATGTTCAAGCGATGACACATGACCTGTGGAGATATCCCGACCATATCTGAATGTTTCCAGGCAAAGATATCAAGATTTTGTTTCAGAAAAGTTGTTAATTGTTCTCGCATCTGTATGTTTAATCTAGAGCCAATTTTTAAAACCTTGTTATTATCTACAGGATCTATAGGTACCTCGATTGTGTCTTCCGCGGCTTGGGCTGCGGCGGTGTGATCAAGGATTCTCGGATCCAAGTCTGGTTTGTCTATGTGCGGTACCTCCTCGATCCTGAGGATCTCCTGGCGAGGTGGTGGTGCGTCCAAAAGGTGGATAACATTCACTGTCCTTTTTCTCGCGAGCTTGACGGGCGCATTGTAACATTCTCGAGAGTCAGATTGGACTCCCCTCACTGATCCTACTCCAGAGGGAGTAGGGAACTTCATTGTTAGATGATAGATCGAAGTTACGATCTTCATCTCCTTCAGAATTGGCCGTCCAATTACGGCGTTATATGCTGAGTATTGATCGATTACTGCGAAGTCGGCCATCGACTTGGCAGTTATTGGGGCAGTTCCCAAAGTGATTGGGAGTTTGATCATCCCTTTGATAGCTATGACATCTCCTGTGAAACCATAGATGCTCGATGTCATTGGCCGCAAATCTTTTTCTTGTAGCCCCATTTGCTTGAAGGCTTGGAAGTTCAGTAAATTCACCGAACTTCCATTGTCGACCAGTATGCGATGGACGTTGTCTCCACCTATATTGGCGACTATCACAAGCGCGTCAGAATGCGGGTGGTGGACCCATCTCGCATCGCTCTCCATAAAGACAATGTCCTCGCTTTCTCTTTTGAAGAGCTTCTCTGGCCGTTCACCAAGATTGTTCACATTGGTAAGCGGCTTCTCTTTGGCTTCTCTGGCATATCGTTCTTGTGATTTGCGAGAGTCGCCTGCGATGTGTGGTCCTCCGATTATAGTCAGGATATTGCGAGGTGTTCTGGAGCCACTCGCATTCTGGTTTTCTCCTTTGTCATCCGCTCGGGGGTGACTTTCCTCGCTCCTTTTATACTTGTCGAATTTTCCCCTTCTGATCAATTCTTCAATTTCGTCCTGCAAGACCCAACACTCAAGGGTAGTGTGACCGATATCCTTGTGGTACTTACAGAATTTTTTGGGGTCTCTTCGGTCGCGATTTCCCCTGATGGGGGGCGGCTTCTTAAAGACGCCGTTCCTTTCCTCAACCGCATAGATGTGGTCTCGAGGTACGGCAAGTTCGGTATAGTTGACGAAGCGAAGTCCTCCTTTTCTTTTGGGTGAGGACTCCTTTTTTGGAGGCGACTTAGCCAACTTCGGGCTCCGCGGTTTGCGTGGGCTGCGTCTTCTGGGGCTTCGGCCCCTGGAATTCTTTCCTCGCGGACTGCGGGACCGCGACCGCGTTATGGGCGATCGCCGCTTGTTCTTGCCCTTCTCCAATTCCGCCAAGGAGTTCTCGATTCTCTTATGAGGTTCGGCCATGGCGAAGAATTCTACCAAGGATTCTGGCCTTCGGGCCTGTAGCTCTTTCCAAAAGTCGGTTCTTGGCAAGACACCTGTTATTAACATGCAAACAAGCGAAGACTCGGGGGCCTTCTCAACTTTTGTTACTTCAGCGTTAAAACGCTTGAAATAATTCTGCAAAGACTCACCAGGTTCTTGCTTGATGTTCGCCAAAGTCGTATAGGGTGGCCTATACGTCATCGTGGCCTGGAAATGTGTGAGAAATAGATCGACGAAGTTCTCCCATGTCGATATCGACGCCTCTGGTAATTGGGTGAACCAATCATGGGCATTCTCCTCGAGTGTGGCCGCGAGAATGCGACACTTCGCGAGTTGCGGCACCTGGTCCACTTCCATTATGGTGTTAAATTTTTCTAGGTAGTCTAACGGGTTAGAAGTACCTTTATATTTGAGGGATTCGGATAAACGGAACCCCTTTGGAAGTTGGGCCTGCCGCACTTCTGCGGTAAAAGGCGAGGTGCCGTGCAGCTTGTATATGGGCTTACGCCGTCGCTCGAGCATCTTCAAAGCTTGCAGAAGCATACTTTGGTCGATTCCTCCTGTCGCAGAAGGTGGAGTTGCTACAACAGTGGGGCTCGCAGCCACTGCGGCAAGGTTCGAAGGGATATTAATCCCAGTGGTCGCGATCGGCGCGATGGGCGGGTTGTTAACTGTGTTGACACCCTGATCGCCCGTATGGGGATCATGGAGCGTCTCCGTGTTATGCGGGCCGCGGGAGCGCGCCCTAAAGACTGCATTGAGATGATCACGCAGATCACCTCGGTGTACACGGTAGCGTCCTCCTTGCTGTGTTTGCACAGAGCCAGACCTCGTATACCTGCTGGGAGTACGGTCATGCGAGGATGAAGAGGCTGACTCTGCGTCGTTATCTCGAGGGTGACGACTGCGAGGGTTGCGGCGCTCAGGATCCTCGTCGGTTTGTGCGCTCTGGTTAGGCAACCTTGCGTATTGGTCTCTTGACGTCGGGTGATTCAAGTCCAAGATTTCAGGATCAGTTCTTCGTTCCCTGCGTGCATGGTTAGTTTGACGTCGAGAAACCGTTACCTGAGGGTTTTCGTTACGAACGGCAGGGACCCGAGGAGGGCGTCGAGCTCGGCTCTGTCCATCCACCTCGGCTTGTAGTGCTCGCACCGATCCCGGATTGCGGCGTATTGATCGCCGTGAGGCCGGACCACTCCTTCGGACACGACCGCCGGGTGACGGGGGAAAATGCATGGTTGCTGGTGGTGTGGACGTGCCTCCGACTTGAGGACCAGTTGTTTCTGGAAATAGGTTGAGTGGTCTGATGTTGCTCCTCCCTACCCCGCCGTTGATGACGTCTACAGGTGGCACTCCGGTTCCAGGCAATGGTACGCTCATCGTTCCAATGTTGATGGATTCATTGTTAGCTCCGTTAGCGTGATTTCCAGCCATGTTGAGTGATGTTCTTTGAGGTGAATAGAATCTTACAGTCGAAATTCCCACAGACGGCGCCAAATGTTGTTACTGATATTTCGCAACACCAAAAAGTACAATTTAACTGGTAAAAGAGAGAATTATTTGAGAGATGACAAATGCGAGTATTCAACCTAGAATGGCGAGTACTCGAATAGGAATGCGAGAGTAAAACAACAAAGCTGGAAAAATAAATGAGACGGTGAATTATAGTGGTTCGATCCGCATTTTGTTACGCTTAGTCCACTGTAGCAAGGGATTCGTAGGTGCATTTTCACGGTGGATCACCCCTTTATATACAAAGCAGGTGCCCAATCGGTTACATGAGGATCACATTTATTGTTAATCCATTATTTACACATTGAATTGCAATGACTAAACTCAAACAACGTTAACATTAATAAATGTATGACAGTTACTGAATTCATCAACGTATGCATCTTTCGCATCTGCGAGTTGACCGTTCATGTTCCGTCTGTTGAGCTCGTAGGATCGCACATACGTTTGGAACGTCTGCGTCCTTAAGTAATCGCCCGTTATAGACGTCGCATGTTAAAACTGGTAACATCTGGACATGCGAACTTATATTGGTCTGTTAGGGCTGTTGAGTCGCTGGGACCAAAACTGTCTCATAGGGCATCGGTCTCCATACTCGTCGCGGAGGTATAGAGGAAGACACTCGCACATGTTCTGACATATGCGAGTTGGGTCTACCCTGCATGATGAGGATTATGGTTATGCGGTGTGAATTAGATCGCACCCGCAATATCTCGCTGGTTTTATCCTGGGCGAGGTCTAAACTTCGAGAAGGCTCTTACGGACATTTCAGCTTTCATTGGGAATTTGAATACACGTGTCCTTTTAACGAGGAGTCTGGTCTCGAGTTTCTAGGTGAGAGAAATCTCACTATAACAGTATCCAACACTTAGTTGACAATTTATTAAAAATACTTTCAATATATTTAATCTTTTTCAGAGAAATAAATTATAAAAATTGGTATTAGTCTTCAATTATTGATGATGTTACTATATAAATAAATAAGTATAGCTTGAAATGTTAGGATCATTATTTATATTACATTAGATCTGAAAAGTTATTTTACTTCGTGATTAAGATACACTTTCAGTGTTGCCCTATATTTGAGCATATAATCTTACACTAAAAATATAATTATTTTTACGCTTGGATGAACTTGTCTGTATCAATGACTTATAATATATAAATGGGTAAATAACTTGCTAAAATCCTTCTTGGGGACCTAAACTCAAAACTAAAACATGTCAAGATAGTGTGACTTGGAGAGTTCAATCTCGGGACGACTTGGACTTCATTTTGTTCTTGCTGTGCGACATGTTGCAATGTTTATTTTGAAAAAAAAAATATAAGATTTAAAAGCGGGATCCTAACTTTTTGTTTGGATATGTATATATATAAAAAGTAATGTTAGATCAAAAGTTTAAATTTGTCACGGTTTTCAAGAAAACTATGTGATTAGCAAAGACGTGCACTGTAATTAGAAAATCATTATAGTGTGCCTAAATATTAGGGCATTACACTAGAGCTAAAAATAGACAATCCCTTCCTACACTGATAGTAGGCATGGTGAACTCTCTCTATGGGTGGGGCGAGTACCGTGGCAATTGAATGCATTGTAAATGTAAACTAGGATTGAACCACGAGCTTGAGGGAGGAAAGTTGGGAAAAGTAGCCACTCTCTTCGCTCAAGCCATGGCTTGAAGAATCTTCAAGCTTTACCCAGAAAACCCATTAGACCATTCCTTCTCGAAATTTCTTCAGATGCACTTTTGCAAGATCTGTTAGTACTTCGACGTCGGTCTATACTCTAGCGCTGCGCAAGTAGAACCCAAATAGAGATAACAGGAAAAGAGAAAGAAAGAGAACAAATTTCTACCTTCTTTTCTTTTTTATAAATTTTTAAATTTATTTAGTATAATATAAAAGGAACTAAAGGAAAAACTGTTGGAAATTATTTTACCAGGATCTTAAATCTACTCACAAGTATGTTGATTAACACCCTAAATATGAACTTTCTAAAACGATGAAATAAACACATATAAAGTTTAGGAAACCTTACATTGGGTGCAGCGGAATATAATGACTTCTTCCGTTCAAATATCTAGCCCTTGATTCCTTTCTGTAGCAGAGCATTATCAATATCTGAACCTGGATCTCTTTCTCTAATTCTTTAGTGCTGAAACTCCTTCTAGCTGAAAGTCTTTCTTCACGATCTTCCTCACTATGATTCAGGTATCACTTGCTGTGTGCGGGCACTACTCTCACACTAAGAATTTCGAAATTTCAATGAACAAGAGAGAGAGAGTGTGGGTTCGGCCAAAGATAGGGAGAGAGAGAGGCTCTGTTTTTTCTGAATGAAAAAGTAGAAAATTTAGTGTAAATTTCCTGAAGCCTTCACTATCTATTTATAGCATTCCACTAGGGTTAGGTTTGAATTATTTGGCATTAAAATAATGAAAATATCAGTTTAAATTCCCTACAAAAGTGGCCGGCCATGCATAGTGGATTTGGGCCTCACTTTTTACAATTTTGCAGTTTTATCTTTTCTGCATCTGATTTTCTCAAAAATGCCAATTTTCTAATTCAACCATTTAAATGACAATTCTAACTATTTAATAACTATAAATAATTATTAAATAATATTGTCATTTATCATATTTATTAATTGAACCATACAAAGTATCATAATTAACAAATATGCCCCTAAAACTCTTTCTTTACAATTTCGCCCTTACTTAGTGAAAAATTCACAAATAGACATAGTCTAATTTGAGAATTATACTTGATTAATCAAAACCAATTATATGAGTCTTACAAGCAATATTATCTCAACTAGTGCGGGGACCATGGGTCTAGGGGTGTGCATAAATCGATCCAATCCAATGAGAACCGACCGATCCAATTACAACCGACCGCCAAACATTGGATATCCAATTGGATGTTATTTTTAAATATCCAATTGGATCGGATCGGATGGTGGATGGGGTGTCTAAAAATCCAATACATCCAACATCCAATCGAACTAATTAGTATTTTCATTTAGTTTGGATGAGTAATTAGATTTTATATTGTTATACATCAAATCTATATGTATATATGAAAATTAACATTAAAGTTTTACCTTTTTTTTCTTGGATTGGATGGATCCAGTCCAATCCAATACATACTGGATCTAAAATATTGGATGGATCTGATCCGATCCAAAAAATACTAGGTCTAAAATATTAGATTAACCCAAATTAAACAAATAAATATATATGAAATACATCCAATGGATAGAACCGATCCAATCCAACATCCAATGGATGTTGGATCGATTGGATGATGAAATTAATTGGATCGGATCGGATGGTAAAATCTAACATCCAATATATGATTGGATCGGATTTGGATAGGTCTAAAAATATTGGATGTGATCTAATGAACACCCCTACATGGGTCTATATAACCGAGCTTCCAATAAGTAGATCAAGAATTTATCACTAAAATTCACTAACTTATTAATTCTTCGTTGAATCCACGCATAGAACTTAGAATTGCACTCTCAGTATATAGAATGGTCTATATGTTCCACCATATAGACACATCATTAGTTATCCATTGTTATAATCCTAATTTGATCAATGATTCTCTATATGAATGATCTACACTGTAAAGGGATTAGATTACCGTTACACCCTACAATATATTTAATCCTTAAAACACTTAATCCCGTATAAATGATATTTCAGCTTATGTGAAATGAGTACTCCACCATTTATGTTCGTTTGGTCAAGCTCGAAGGAGATCATCCTTTACTTACTATTCGCCAGATAGAAGCTATAGATTCCATGTTTATGTTAGCGCTCCCACTCAATTGCACTACCGTGTTCCCAAAATGTACGTATCACCCTGACCTAAAAGTAGGCTTAACTAACAAATCAAAGAACACGAATAGCCTCTTGAGATTGAGCCTAATCATAACAGGATTAAGATCATTTGATCTAGGATCAACTAGGCGATATTGACTTGAATAGATATTACGGTAAGTTTAATAAATCTAAGTCAAAGTTCAATATCGGTCCCTTCCGATGCATACTCCATGCATCCAACCTGAGCTTTACTTTAACTAATGCTCTGGAAAGAACATAGCATTTCTCCAAATGCAAGTAAACTCTGTTGTAGATTATCATATCAGTAAAACCCTATGTCTGATAAATCTAGGAAACTTTATTCACATAGTTATGTTTACTTTCCAATGTGTTGACAACACAATAAACAGGATCAAGTATGTGAAAAGGTTTCAGATGAATTCATACATAATGTACATATAATCATGAAATAAATCATGTGAACCATGCAACATTAAATGTTATTTCTGATCTATATTAATAAGTAAATCTGATTATATTGAAATGAGTTTTATTTAGGGCATAAAACCCAACAAAAACTTACTCCAAAAAGCTTATAATCTTAAAGTGTTATTTATTTATACCATAAAAAGTTAACTCTTATAATTTTTTTCATATATTGTATAATTTCTACTTAAATTTTTGGACACCCCATCTAATATTCAACGCAATCTAATTGCATATTCAAAAATAATATCTAATCTAATTTGATCACAATTGGATATTTAATGTTCGGTGATCAATTTTAATTAGATCATTCATTATCAAATCAATTGATATACACCCCTAAATATAGTAAACAATTGCTTCAATTATCCTATTTTTTTTTTTAAAAAAAAGAAAAAGGTAATTATTGAGGAAGAGTATAAATTCTTTTATCAACAAAAAAATCAAAAAAATTCTGTTAAGGTTGTTCTTTATTCTTTTAATATATTCTAACACTTTTTTTATCAAAAAATTCTAACGCTTGTTTTTATGATATTTGGATTTTTTTTTTCTACATACTTGGCAAAAACTATATAAAAATATGAAATAATTAAGAGAAATGCTAAAGGGCACTAGTGGTGCTTAGCACTCTCTTATGTGTTAATATCACTATTGGTCTAACTAAATATTAAATCCCATATAATTTAATATAATAGTTTTTAAGAAGTATCACTAGCCAATCGCAATGTGATATGTCGAGAAAGTACTAATCACCATTAGTACCTAATAGCAATGCTCAATAATTAATTAGTGAAGAAAGTGATACGGGAAATAGGGGAGAAAGTGTGTTTGTGGAAGAAGGCTTTCCTTTTCCTTTATCTAATTTATTAATTAATGCTTTAAAATGATAACAACACATATAAGAAAGAATCTTAGGACCAATAGTATGTGGTCACTACTCACTACACTACCATTATTACTTCACAATATAATACTATATATTTAACCTACGTCATCATATGACATATTTGATGATATAATCAACTCTTACATTTAACTTTCTTTTTTTTTTACTCAATTTTTTTTTAATTTTATTTTCCAATACATAAGAAGAAATTTTAAATGAAAAACTATAATCAAAATCAAAATATACGAGGGGTGCTATAAAATAAAGCAACCATCTTACATAAATGGATAATTTCATAAATACACAAAAATAATAAAAAAAAAATATAAAGTACACTTATACTGAATTTTTTTAAGATTTTATTTACAAAAAAATATAATTTTTTGATGTATTATTATGTTGCATTCTTATTATTTTATTGTTAAATTTTTGTTATTTATATAATATTTTTCTGTTACTATTATGTAGTTTTTTTGTATTTTTATAGAACAATGTAAAAATATGTGAAAAAAAATTAACTTAAAATTGTAAAAAATTCTACCAAAAATAAGTGTAATATAATTTTTCCTAAAATAAATACAATTTTTTTTTACTATAATTTATTTATATGCATTACTCTATTAGTTATTTATTTCATGGCTTTAACTATTCAGATCCCTTATTTTATTTCATGACTTTAATTTGAGCTCTTTAGATCTACAGTGAGTCTCCTCAGTTTAGTACCTAGTTATTTCTCTAACTTAATATTTTAATAAAGTTTCTTAAATATTAAGACAAAAAGAAAAGGTGGGAAATAGAGAGCTTAAGTGTTAAGATATCTTTGTACTATATGTAAAATAAAATGTGAAGCAAGTTGATACATACACATGAGTAAAACTAACTAGTCTATGCCTAAGTACGGATTATATATATAATAATCTCAGTTTTTTGTCCTCAAACTTTTTTGGTCTTTCTTTAACAATATGAGAAAATTAAAAGCAAATAGTAAAGTTGGTGGAAAAAATATTAAACAAATTATTAGTATTTGTTATTAGTATTATTGTGAGCTGAGGTCTTATTTTGAAGCATCTTCAATAAAAATATTTTTGACATATTTATATAGATGCTTATATTGGAACAAATTAAAAAATCAAGTAAGAATGCTCAAAAATAACATCCTTGTTATTTTTGTTTTATTTTTTTTGTCATAAATTAAAAAAAATAATTATTTAATATATATATTAAATAATAATATGATATTATTTTAATTATTTTCAAAAGAATTTACTGTAATAATATTTTACAATAAAAAATACTAATTGTAATATGAAAGAGAAATAAAATATAAAATTATATTTTTAATTGATATAAATTTTTTTAACACTTTTAAAATATCTCATTATTAGAGATTGCTCTTATAAATAATTAGCGATTTTTTATAATAATTATTAAATTGTCTCTAAATTAATATATATTGATCCCACATCATAATACAAGTAATAAATGTTAACAGATACGTGTAGTATTTAACACTTTTTTATATATTAATATTGTTATTAGTCTAACTAAATATCATAATAATTTTTAAAAAATATTATTAGTAGATCAAAAGTCGACATATAGCAATACACTTAGTTTAGGGTAAATGAAAGGACTGTAAAAGATGTCCAAAGAAGTGGTTGATGTGATGTATTGTTTGTACACACGAGACTTGCTGTACTGACTACTATAACACTACTCTTATGACCTTTAACTTCTTCCTTGGAAATATAATATACATTGAAATTGAATTGAATTGACTATTATGATTATTGATTTCCCTATTCCACCAAAAAGCAAAGCCTATATGTTATTTTTAATATAAAAGCATGCAAACAAGAGCTTTTATTGTACTATCTATGTATCTATGTTGTTATGTCCTCTTAACTTCTCTCTTTTCTTTTATTCCTTTCTTTTAAAAAGAAAACCAACTCTAGTGGGTAACTCAATGAATGAATATGTTGAATTAAATTATGTGATGGAGAATTAAGGTTTCAGAAAGTTCTGATATTGATGATGAGGATGAGGAGGAATTCATCTGTTGCTGATCTTTTTACTCATACTATCTTTTCTTGGTCTCTTGAAGATGTTACAAATGAAAATCTTTTCATCAACAAGGTAATTACTTTGCTTTTTCTTGTTTTAATCACTTGCATTTCTATGATCATGATTATGATTATTATTATCTAAGTGATGATGATCTATATGTTTTCTTGTATTTTTGTATAAATATTTTTTTGTATGCAATTTTCAGTCACTTTAAAGAAAAGTGTTTGCTTAAACTACCATTAAATTAAGCCATTGTTTCTTTTATTCATTTTTCTTGAGTAATTTCTTAACCAAGTTATATCACTACTGCATTTCAAAACTTTTGTTCAGTCAACTCCTTTTTCTGATTTTTGTGTGTTCATCTGCCATATGATTAGTATGATTTATCATCATAGTTATACACTTCCAATAAACCTTTTGATTCATAAAACATTTATTTCATTTTGGTTGTATTTATTTTTTGTAGATTGAAAAGATTCCCAACTCATTTCAATCAGCTGGGCAGTATTTGGGGTCTTATATCAACCCTTTATTGGAAGAAACTCGAGCTGAATTAAACTCGAGTATGGAGATCCTATATGGAGCGCCTTTTGCTGAGGTAACCACTTTCGAAGAAGCTAAACCGAATGGGAAAAGAAACTATAGATTTCGAGTTAATAATTGGAGAAACAAACACAGTAAAGGTGGCAAGGAGCCTTACAAAACTTTGCCTGGAGATGTTTTTATTTTGACTAATGGTAAACCAGAATCGGTTGATGATCTTCAAAGGGTAGGCAGGTCTTGGGCTTTTCTATCACTTGTTAAACTCATTGGAGATGGTGGTACTACTTTCACAGTCAAGGCATCAAAGGAGCTTCAACATGACTTTCAGAAGGGACAGACGTCGCTGTTCATCGTTTTCTTGTCGAATTTAGTCCCTCTCAGAAGAATATGGGAAGCATTGCATATGTCATCCAATCTGGAGTTTCTAAATAAAGTTCTGTGCATTGATTCTGAGGTAAGATTTAGGAAAGCAGTGAATATGATTGTCTGTAAACTTATATAACTGTGTTTGGTTGTGCATGCGAATATTTAGTTAGATTATTGTTAATTGAATTACATTGTTTGGTTGAACACAAGAATCTGATAAATTGTTATGAAAAATTCATTGTATCATGATCGAAGGAAATGTTTAAAACTCACCATTTTCAAAGGATTCAAGAGCTCCCTCCCATGGAGTATACCAAACAAGGGAATGTGGAGGATTTACCATGGAAATATTACATCATACCGAACAGCCCCTTAATATATTTTTCATTAGAGATAGAATATTATACTTTTGTGACTGAATTTTCTATACCCTTTATCATAACAGGTTGATAGATGGTGTGATGGCTGTTTCAAAATAAGTAATGGAATATGGGATGGAAATTCGGTGAAGAACTTGTCTTCTGAACTGAATGTGTCTCAGACCAAAGCTGTTCTTTCATGTCTTCATATGATGGAATGCAAGAGAAAATCTTCTTTGGAACTTATATGGGGTCCTCCAGGAACAGGAAAAACAAAAACTACAAGTACTCTTCTTGTCACCCTGTTGAGAATGAACTATAAAACTCTTGTTTGTGCTCCAACGAATGTTGCAATTACTGAAGTGGCTTCTCGTGTCCTGAAGATGGTGTTAGGTTCACATGGTGATGATGGTTCGGTCTGTCCATTGGGGAATATTCTTCTTTTTGGCACTAAGGAGAGACTCAACATTGGTGCAGATCTTAAAGACATATATCTGGATGATCGAGTTGAACAGCTCGAAAAGTGCTTCAGATCATATGGTTGGAGACATAGCTTAAATTCCATGATAG